>NC_135530.1:3760000-3852500 GCF_051989575.1 Stigmatopora nigra
ATGCATACACATGCATACACATGCATATACATATATACATACATATACATACATATACATATACATACACATACATACACATACATACACATACGTATACATACGTATACATACGTATACATACACATACGTACACATACGTATACATACGTATACATACACATACATGTATATGCATGTATATGCATGTATATGGATGTGTATGTATATGTATACATATGCATGTATATGCATATATATATATACATATACATACATACACACACATACATATACATACATATAAATACATACATAGTATACATACATATACAGACATATATACATATACATACATACACACATACACATACATACATATACATACATACATATACAGACATACAGACATATATACATATATATATACACATACATATACACATAAATTATTATTAAAAGCGGGAACTTAAACAACAAGGGATGAAATCTTGCAAAAAAATGCTGAAGACGTAAACAAATTAACACCCATTTGGTCACAGGCTTCAGTTAAAAAGGGTCGGAACGTTTTGTCTTTTCCTTCGCTGCCGGGGTCAGAGGTCAAACTCCATCCCATTACGCGCGTCTGAAGCGAATGAGTCACGGTCTGCGTGAAATTTATGACACGTTATTTCCAAAAGGGAAGTAGAAATGCACGGCGGCAGTGGCAGACGCCCGCTACGTATCTGGATTGTTCATCTACGTTCATTCGTTCTCCTTTTGAGCTATTAAACTTTGATGTGGAAAATATGAAGTCTACAAGTGGTAACATGAAGAAAATAAGTATTCAAAGCTAAACAAAAAAACACAATAATAAATATAAAAAGATCAATAAGAGCAAAATCCCATAATTCTTCACCAGTTTCTATTTTTGCAACGAACAAAAGACACGGCCTGCTAGCGCGTGCCGTGCCGATCCCATTTTTGCATCAAATTGGCAGCCAAGACAGCCTATTTGTTTATTTTTACACACAGCCCGCACAAAAGTCGCTTTGACATACCGTTAGGTATTCATGGATTTTTATTTTTAGCCTGGCGACAACAAAGTGCAGTTTGTACTCGATAAGTTATCGGCCCTCAGAACGCATCGTGATGTCGTAGGATTATTTTTTAAAAAGCAACCAATGATGATCATGTTTTCTTTTTTTAAATGTAAACAAAGAATTCAAATGCGGCTGTAATAGTAACTCAAAAGTATCAAAGTGGCCTATGTTTTCTATATATTTATATCACACCAGAATATTTGCAGTGACTTCATTGCTTTTCTTTAACATATGTTACTCTTACTCACAACTGGGAAGAGAACCGCCCTGTACTTAGTTGACCCTAACTTTTTTAGTCAAAAAAAAATGGGCCTGATGTCATTGCATGCTGTGGTCTGAGGTCGCTTCACTCGCTTCTAACTTCCTCCAAAAAGTGCTTGGACGCAAAACGGGCTAAAAATGTGTTCGATTCCAACCACTGTTGGCTGAAAATAGCCTTCAGAAGGGTATTATTATCATTAATGAGTCAGCAGTTAAGATTAGAACCTCGTTTTTTTTTTGTATTTTTATTTCACAGCTAATTTATTCTCCTTTGTTTACATTTAGGAACTAGCGTCCGCTACATGAGCGACAAAGTATGTTTACGCTATTCTTTTAGTGAACTAAAGGAAACATTTGCTGAATAGCTGGTCAGACCGGTTAAGTCACGGGTGTCAAACTCAGTTTGGTTGGAGGGCCAAATTCATGCAAATTAGATCTCATGTTTGTTTTGGGCCTGGAAGGTAAGAATTTAAATGGCACGATTGACGTCAATGGCAGTGAAAGATGAGCATGAAGTGATTTGGACATCTATCATTGTCAATAGCGGGCGATTTTGCATCACTTTTGGGGAAATTTTGGAACATTTTCTAACGAACTAATCAATTTGTTTTTAGTTCATTTCAATGGGAAACATTTGTTTGAGTTACAAGAAAATCGACATACAAGCTCAGTCCCGGAACGCATTAAGCTCATATCTCGAGGTACCACTGTATAACTGGGCATAGAGACAACCTACCTGAGCACACAAGTCCAGTGTGAGTAACATCAGAAGCTCCCGCTATGGCCACACATCAGTATCACCAACTGCCATCACCAAGTGTATGTTTACTATCCATGAAGGATCTGAACATTACATTTCATTATTAATATCCATCTTGATCAATTGAAGTAGAATTTGCACAAATCTGGCTTACCTGATTTTTCCACGTGTCCTTGAAGTATCCTGCTTTCCAATCATTATATATTTGCCCATTGAAAAATTCGCTCACAACTTTCACTTTGCAAAACAGATCTTTAGGACTCGAAAAATAAAATATGTCCCCCGCTTGTAATGTTTGTTCTTCTACGTGCACATGATCGCACTTAAATTACGCACAATTCATTTTAACGCTGGTTTCGAGTCGAAGTATCACATACACGTTAGCCTAGTTAGCTAACAATATCAATGCTAGTGATTGGCTATTGAGCGTGATTGCATCGCATTCAATGATTGGCTGTTGCGCGTGATTGCATAGGATCCAATGATTGGCTGTTGAGCGTGATTGTATCGCATCCAATGATTGGCTGGACACCTGTGACTCACTGCGCTGGTGCATTGTTTTGTTTGGAATAGCAATGAAATACTAAAAGTAAAATAGATATATTTTTACATGGTTACTATTTCATAGCACTTTTGAATTCTTTATGGACCTCCACGATCTATACAATTAATAATATAAACAATCAATACCTTCGGATTAATTTTAAAAAAAGCATTTATTGATACAATTGTGATCCTTTATCTTGCTTTTCTTTTACTAGTCCTCATTAGAATTGAATCCAAGTTAATCATTCACATTTTACAACGTGATACCTGCTTATCGCAGTATCATTATGACTTTCGACCATAAACTGACATCATGCTAACTTCCAGAGTCTGTTTGTGTTTTCAGTTTCTTCCTTTTCAACGGGTTATTGCATATATCAATAAAGTTATTATTCAACATCAAGCTGCATTAATCTCTTTCAAAATGGCCCGAAACCAAAATAAAGTGAGTGTTTCTCATGTGAGGCGCGCTATGTGTGAGAAGCTCAGTGTACAAACGCCACAGGCGGTCGGCTCAGGGGATTTACCAGCTTTCAGGAAAAAAATAAATAAATAAAAACACTTGTGTGTGTGTGTGTGTATGAGGAGTAAAGAAAAAAAACAAGGCGTGTCACCCTACTCTAAATCAGGCTTTTTGGTTGGGCCGCACAACATGGGCCCACGGGCTCCTTGGATACATCACATGCTAGCTCAGGGGTGGGCAAACTTTTCGGCATGGTGGCCACATTGACTTTAAAAAATTGACAGATGGGCCGGGTCAGCACAAGATACGATACATATAAAAAAGTGCATCTGTTAACAGTACATATGAAACATTAACAGAAAAAAGGCCTAACATACTCATCACTCATCATTAAAATAAAAAGTAAAAAGTACAAAGTAAAGTAAAAAGGAATGTGTTAAGAAATATTAAAATGTCAGTTAAAAAAAAGATAGAGGGGCTGTAAAAAACGAAAAACAAATAAGAGTGGACAGAACAACTGCCACTGGCTTCCATGTGGTGGCGCTATCTTGGGGTAAAAAAAAATTTGGACAACATCGGCGGGCCGGATTAAAAAGCCTTGCGGGCCGGATTTGGCCCGCGGGCCGTATTTTGCCCAAAGACAATCGATAGCGTCTAAAGTTGACATAGCGACAGATGTGCTCAAAACAAACAGTGATAGAAAAAAATAGCCACTACCCCCACGCCAATCAGACATATTGGAATGCTTTACTGTGACCTGACTGCGACCCACGTGCGAACGCCGACGCTTCCTGTAGCCACACGTCCGTCCTCGGGTCACGCTAGCGACGAGTGAAAACACAAACTTTTATTAGCGCACTGGAAAGAAAAACAGTAACGACGATCAGGAGGCGATTGATGGAGAAAAGTACAAGCAAGATGGCGTGGAAAATCCGGCGTAATTAATAGCAGCTTGCGAGGGGATGTCGCATTTCCACACGAAAACACATTCTGAGGGAATATCCGCACCGCGCTTTCCTCCAAGTAGTGAGCTCATTCTTTTATAGGCCTTCTGGTGAATATCTATTCATAGCCTTCAGTGTTGTTTATGGCCCTCGTTTGTTATCTGGAGCAAAAATTACAGCACATCAACTTGGTTAATGTGACTGCTTTTCCTGACACGGCCCGGAAGGTAATAATAACAACAACAAAGACAAACAAACATCAAAAGATGCAGGGGGGAGAAAAAACTGCATGTCATGATATTTGACATTAAAAATGGATTGATAACTGTATTTTCACGCATATAAGCCGTATTTGTTGCTAAAAAAAATGCTCTCTGATTCAAGGGTACGGCTTATAGGCGCATACATTTCTTGATGTGCACCAAACTGCAAAGTGACCAAGACAAAAAAAACATAACGCAAGACAAAAGTGGCTGATACAGTCATTTATTTCAAAATAGAGAAAAGATAAGCAGATAAAATGCCATACAAAATGTATTTTGATGTCTATGGATGAGATTCAAGAAAATAAATAAACCGTATCTTGCATAAAAGTGGAAAGAACTCACTTACTAGTGCCTGCCATTGCTCACTCAGGGCGCCGCCATCTTGCCTAACTGTTACGGACACACTTCCTGGTTGTTCTGGTCATGTGACTTCCTTTTTTAAATTTGACACACCCTCACAGTATCTCAAAAATACCACTTTTTCATAAGATTTTCTCTTCAAAGTAACACATTTGTACTTCCTATTAAAATCACGAATATGGAGGTGAATTGGACAGCTTATACAAGAGAAATCATAACATTCAACCATTTTAAAGGGTGCGACTTATATGCAGAGGCGATTCTATAGGCGAGAAAATATGGTAATTGCAATTCTGGGCTGTGTTCATTTAGTGAGGTCAAAGGTCAAACACAGTAGAGCGGAGGTATTACCCACGTACGCACACTGATAGCCACAGAGGGGAAAAAGGCAGCCAATGAAACGAATTGCAGTGCCCGTGTGTTTTCTGAAAAGAACAGTCTGTACCGTCCTGATGTCCCGCCCCCTCCCCTGCGATTGGCTACGGTCTAAGTGGTGTGCTTTTTCTGGGCTCTCATTGGCCAAGCGGCATGGCATTTTTTTTCTTTCCCTCACATGCCTTCACTGAAGTTTTTTTGCCTGCTTGGGCTTTTTCTTTTTTTTCCTTTTTTTTCTTTTTAAGGCCATTTGTGCTCACTTACTATCGTGTAGTTGTTGCCAAGTGCATGTGAGGTTACACTAAAAAGGCAAATAAGCTCCTAGTCCATTTAGCAATGGCGAAAAATTGGAAATAAAACCTGGAAAACATTTATAGGCTCAGTTTGTAACCGTTTATTTCTGTTTTAAAAACGATTAGAAGATATTTACAAAAAAACAATAAGATGTCGCTTTTGGGGAAAAGCTGCATGTACACTCAAAACGCAAAACATAAATAAATTAGTATCATTTTTCAGTGTTTTTCAAAACAAAAGGCACACAGGTACACTTCGGTTAAAAACCCTCATTGAGACAGTGCAAACTTTGTTTCACTGCCGTCGATATAAAAATGAATTATAGTGCAAATTTCCTGTTCCACATGAATTTCACATATTTGCATAAGTAGCCCAGTGATTATTTTGTTTTGTTTTTAAAATAAAAAACATCATTCATGATCTGGAATTCAACACAAGGGCAGTCAAATATCATTTTTTTTAGTTCTTAGGATTTTTGACAAATACTGTGAAATTTGGTCAAATATTGCTCATCTAAAAAAGGCACAAACTTTGGCAAAACCCTGATTTTTTTTCAATAAAAATTGTGAAATAAAAAGGGGGCACAATAAAAGACCATGTAAACTTTTTTGAGACTATACCCAGCTAAAAAAAAATGGAACCTTGCCAATGTAACAATCTAAAACACTAACAAGCCATCATACAAACACAATAAATTCATCCAACCCTGACTTGCTAAATTTAAAAAGACGGAATACCTGAATAACAATACATTTATGACCACTTGAACAAAAAAAAAAAATCTTTTAGGGTGGGAAATTGCACCGCAACTCCCCCCTGTGTCAAAAAAATTCACACATTTAAAAAACAGGCATAAAAAAGCAGAATGCTTTTCATGTGCTACATATTTAAAAAAAAACAACAACAGCTCTTTAAAAATAGATAACACAAAATGGAGGGCTAGGAGGGATACTCATCAATTTGCACACTTGCTACATTGTCTGCTGCTTCTGAGGCCATTTCAGAATAGAAATAATATGAATAAGAGTGCCAAAACTTGATAGTGTATATTTGTCAGTGCTTGTGCAGCCTCTATTGCCTTCCTTTTGGGCTTGCTGAGGAATTTCATCTTAATGCTGCATCCTGTAAAAAAAGTAGGCATGTCCTTGAACGCACCATTTACAAAAACATGCATTAATCATGTGATCAATTCATGTTTTTTTGTTTTTTTTAAATATGTAAGATGCGTTTTCTGAGTTTGAAATGTAATAAAAAGCAATAATAAAGTGATTCTGACCCGGTTTATTACACTTCTGCTCCGGACCCCCCGGGCGGCTGGTTGTCGTCGTCTCCCCGGGAATGTGACCTCTTTTTCGGGCACTCACTCGGTGAACCTGTCGGCAGATAAAAAGTCGTTTATTGATAGGAAAAGCGAGATGTAGACTCATTAAAATCAAATTAACCATTGCAGGAAATGCAAAAGAATATAAAATGTTTTGAAGGGAAGGAGGGAGGGCTTTATTTTGATCTGTTTTAATGGGGCGAGTAGGCGTTGTCGTCACCTGCAGCATCCGACGCTCTTTTCTTGGACGAGTCTGTGTTTCGACTCCGTGGATCAACCCCCCCGGAGTCGTTCCTACTCGGCTCCCCCAGCCTCTGGCGCGGTGGTCGGGTGTAAAACTCCGGGGCGTCCCGGTCCTGCGTCCACTCAAAGTCGCCACCCGGGAGCGCCCTGTCTTCAAGCAGGTCGAAGTTATATCGTTCCGCAAAGGAGCGTACGTTGTCCCCGAGAGTAGCCGTTAAACGAGCCTCAATCTCCGCCGGGTCAGGTGTGCCAAAAAGGTTCCTGCATACCGGGGGTCGAACGCGATCCTGCTGTCGCGGGTCGCCTCGTTCCAGCGGCGGACTCGTATTGGAAAGACGCACGTCTGACATTTTGTTGCACATATGTTGCGCGCGCACACACCAAACGCACGCACGCGCACAGAAAAAAACACGCTAATCCCAAATAGTATTCCTTAAATCAAAACAGGGGCGCGTACTCCAGTGCGCCATGCAAAAAAAAAAAATAGAAAAGTCCCGAAAAAAATAATCCACATAAAAGATTTAAAGGGCTCTCCTGTCAAGCGGATAGAAAAAGCTGCAAACACATCCACACGTAGGCAAAAGTCAGGTCCTAAGAGCCAACATGGCGTAAGAGTGAGACGTGCGTGAAGAAGGCAAGTTGACATGAAGGGACTATTTAAACAGAGGAGGCCATTCATTGGTCCACGCGCTTGCATCGGACCCGCCCACTAAAGGAAAGGCTTTTAAAGGAGTACGAATATAGACAGTATTTATATGCCGAGAGCTCTTACGGCACAGTTAAAGCTTAACTGGCAGCCATCTTTGGACAGAGGCTGATTTTTGTCTTATATAAAAAGGAAAACTACACATTTTACTATAATTCTGGCTGCAAAAATCATTTTGTAAAATATAAAAAAAATATTTTAAAAAAAGCTAAAATAAACATTGTTTTAGATCTATAAAAAACTGAATATTCAGGGATTTTAATACGGTTCTTTTAATCCATTTATATTAAAAAAAATCTAAATATTATATATAAAATGATCCGGCCCACCCGAGTCTGACACCCTTGATCTATAGGATTAAGTGTCATTCTAGGATTTAGTGTCATAAAAAAAACAAATCCGATTACAAGTGACACCACTACATACATAACGTTCCATTTACGAGTTGACTATTCCTTGATGATGTCACAACATCCACACAAAGCTTTAATGCTCAAGGCCACTATAGTAGAACCCAACTTTGTTTGTTTACGGCCTGTTAATCATTTATCAGTCGTTGCTATCTCTTGCTCAGTCAAGAGTTTGCTTGTATACAGTGAACGGATAGAGTTGGATCATGTTCTGGCGAGGGAGTACTATCACAAGGATCAGCTGACTGCAAACATGTCGACGAGACGTGATTCAATTGCGGGCCGACCAATCAACGGCGTGATTTAATCATTGTCGATGACTTGACGCGAATTAGAGCAGAGTGAAAAGCAAACATTTTCATTAGAAGACTATTTAAATTCCTGCCGGTCGTTAACATTCAAACTAACGGTTGAAAGAAATAGTTTGTTGGGACTAGAACCAAAGACAATGCATTTAGGCAGCCATTAGTCCATAGTTAATTGATTATAAAAGTAATTTTAAATATATTCTCTTAAAATATCTTCTTAATATCTATCTTAATACATATATAGTCTCTTAAAAGTAAATCTATTGTGTCTTTCAGGCTGTAGTTTTTCAGTTTTTATTAGAAAATCGTTTGACAAAAGAGCCACCTCTTCTGTATATTTAAAATCATTTTTTTAAAGATTAAAAAACATTCATATATGTTTTACATTTTATATTTTTAGTTACCATAAAAATACAACATAAAAAGGTCAGAAAAATAAATAAATATGGCCCACTTTCTGTATCCCTCAATGAAAACGTTCATTCATTTTGTGCTATTATAAAAGAACAAAATAGTAAAGTAGTCAAATAACTGCCAAAAAACAATTAGCGTCTAATCAACTATCAAAATAATTATCTGTGGAAGCCCTGATTCTTTCTCCCCTACTCTTCTGTATCAAGTATTGTAGTTCTCAATAACTTCATGAATGTAAATACCATATTTAAAAAGTACCGTATGCTTATGATGATGACTTTTTGGCCAGTTCTATCCGGATCTGGTGGGGAAACTGCTCCAGATTCTTGTTGACACAACGTAGGCAGAACCTCTTGGTGTAGAACAGACTGCAGTCCTTTCAATTATTGAGAAATAGTACATAGTAAATGTGACAGCTCAACTTTGTGTTTTGGGTGCTAATAAGTACACTAAATTGATTTCACAAAGCTCACTCAACACAAAGTGCACGGTATCACATGATAACCAAGTTATAAAGGGAAAACTATCAAAATCACAAGGAAATGAGTGCAGAATCCTTACCGAACCAACACAAACAGTGACTCCACACGAGCTGCATTGAGAACCCAAAATGAGAAACTTCTCTTTATCTGGACTGAACGGGTCTTTCGTTACGTAGCATTCTTCCAGTAACCTGTACAAGGACACACAACATTAATTTAGATGCACAATTATCACAGAATAGGATGAAATTGTGAGGGGGAATAGAAACATGTGGTGCGCTCGTAGGCGCTAATCATGTTAGCATTAGCCCACACACATTTAACATCTATTCCACTTACACAATTGCTCTGGTGTTTGGTGGCTTCTGACCAAAAGACGTGTAAGGACAAGACAAACCACACGACTGGCATGTAAATGTCATTTGACGGCATTCGAGTGTAGTTTCTTCCATTTCTTTTGCGAGCTAAAACAGCTCATTTGTTACTTTGGAGTCAGTTGTTGTTGGGTGAACCTCCACTGCCACCTAGAGGACTGGGGGGAATTTACAACAACAAAGGATCGTTTTTTCCAGTTTATAATGTCTTATGCCGTGTTTTTCTACAATAATAATAATAATAATAATAATACAAAAAACAGTCTTACATTTAAAAAAAACTCAAGGTAATTGTTTAAAAGGATAATTCCACCTAAAGACACCAAAATATACTGCTATAAATTATTTAAATGTTTATTTTTACAGCTGTCACCTGTCTAAAGTACAACGATGTCCTAAAAATTGACATTGCACTTTCAAATAATATTGCTCTATAGTTTCAAAGATGAGTTTGACAATATACAACTTTGTGATTGTTAAAATATGTTATTCCAATGTAAAATAGTGTATGTAAGATGAGGGACATTATACATTGTTCAAGTTGTACATATACTGCAATTCTAAATGATTAGCAATGGAATTGATAAGTAATGCCACACCTTAACTATGATCCAAAAGTAAATAAATACAATTAAACAAAAAAACCCTCCACACACACACATCTGTTGAAATTTTAGCTATTAGTATGGCTTTTTATCCCCCACAGTGGTCACTATAGTGTGAGGCACATTCTCACAGTTTAAGGCACAAAACTATCATTAAAAAAATCTGATATAATATTGTACAAGTTTAAAACACTACATCGCACTTTGAAGGCAACATTTTTGCATGTCCTTTAAAAAAAATACAAATCTACAGTATATATTGTTACATGCTATAGCAATTAGTACATGTCCCTGTAGATCTCCTGTAAAAGGGGATGAAGCGACGCATCCTCCGTGGATTTGATTTCCTGCACTAATTTGGCGTGCTGGGTCACCAATTCCCGCAGGTCTGCCAATTTCTGCAAGAGTCTCGGGAAGAGGAAGGCATCATCAGGGTGATTGGCCTGCAGGTGGAGCCGCAGAGCGAGCACAATGCCTTCCTGAAGCTGCTCTACCAGACTTGCTTCCACCAGACCAGGACGGTCTAAAAAAAGAGGGAAAATAGGGCAGGTTAGGGATTGAAACCATCATCTCCAGAGTGGGAAACTCACCTCCACAGCAGATGATGGCAGCCACGAAGAGGGCCAAGTCGCTGTCGTCCAGTTCTAGGGAGTTAAAGCGGGCGGCGAACTGGAATTTGGGCTCCATCATGTCACTGAAGGGCCGCCGCAGGTTTTTGAGAAACTCGCGGGTGATGAACCCGCCGCCACGTGCCACCAGGAGCCCGTCTTTGTTCATGCATGAGGCCAGGAGTGTGAAGAGGGCCTCGTAGACGCCGTACTTGAGGAGAGTCACCTAAAAAAAAATAAAACATAATGGGATTCATGGGAAGTAATGGGACTATTTTGTGCGAGAGACTTTCTGAGTCCCTGAATATTGAGTTTTTTATAGATCTAAAACATTGTTTATTTTAGCTTTTTTTATATATATATTTTTAGATTTTACAAAAATATTTTTGAATTAAAAACAGAAACAAAAATGGATTAAAAAATGCCAATTATTGATTTAAATGGGGGGAAATCAGGAAATTTAATATACATCTATACTCTTCATGTGCCTTAAAGTCAAATGACTCAAGTATCCAATGTGTAAATTTTGGCGATGAAGTTTTCCCCTAAAACATGTGTCAAAGTCAATACCTGATCATTCAAGTCGAGATTCTGGAAGCTAGGAATGGCTTTGGCGAACTCGGTGAGCTCCGTGACCGTCTCCACGGAGGTGCTTTGGCAGCAGTGGAATAGTCTCGCTTCGGCTTCCCTCTCCCGGAGCCCCCCGCAACCCACGGCGGCGATCAGCACCCCCGCCGGGAGCCCGTCATCGGGCTCCGGGTTGCTCTTCTTCAACGCCACTTGCGCCGCTAGCGTCTTCTCCGCTAGCTGGAATGTCTCCATGTCGTGGATGACAAAAGGCTTCCGAGAAAGACAAAGTGCGTTACAAAGAGAAATGGGAAAAAGTCACGGATGCTAATGTCGACTCACCGGCTCGCTGGCTTTGCCGGTGAGTATGAGCCGAGCTTTAGCTTTGTTCATGTTGAAGTTCTTCATGTAGGCTTTGTGGATGCGCCCGATGAGGACCTTGTGGTCGGAGAGTGTGGGGTTCACTTCCTTCTTCTTGTCCGTCTCCGTCTTGCTTTCGGCCTTCAGTTTCATCTTCTCCGCTTGGGGCATTCGACCAAAGCGGATGGCTGTGGAGCAAATGCTGCCATGTCAGTTCAATGTTAGCATATGGCTAACACACTGACATTACATTGAAATAGCTTAATTAATAGCTTAAGGCCGCCTGATAACAATTTAGGGCTATCTAAGGATGGTTTTGTTTCAAAAGTATGGATATCCACAGTACACTAGGGCAAAGCTGTTATGTTAAGCAATACCTTAAACATGTTAACAGTATTAGTCAGCAAAATGGGGTCTCACCATTGTGGGACATGCCCACCGAGAGACACTTGTGGAAGCGACAGTATTGGCACTTGTTTCGATTCTTCTTGTATATTTTGCAGTGTCGTTCGCACTTGTCGTATTCCAGTTTTAGTCGGAGGGTTCTCCTGAAGAAACCCTATGGAGGACATAATGTGAGACAATAAACACAAATCAATCAATAAAAATCAATGCTATCATATTCTTTCCATTCTACTTCTGTCTTTAACATAATCACCCGGTCAGTGTACTTGATGTGTTTCTTAAATAGACCCGTGTCAAATGCCACCTTTCTAAGACCCTCAAAGGAATTGCTACCAGATGTCAGACATATTATTATAAGCCACGGAGACATTTGTCACGTATGATCAAAAGGTAAACATGACATTGTGGACTATAAAGTGTTTGTAACTTCAACTTGTTCCCCATTGATATGAATACCCTGCCACTATGTGGAAAACCATATAAATTAGATTTCCACGTGTAAGCGCGAGCGTCACCGACGCTGGCTGTCAGCCAAGCGGGGGAGAGGTGACGAGTCACCCAAGGCCGTCGCGTCCCCGACCTAGCATGCTAGCTAGCCCTGGTACTTTCCACTGGTCACATACCTCCACATGCTAAACGCTAAAGTGACCCTATGCGGGGATATGACCTATTTAAGCCTCACCTTGCAACCCTCGCAGGCATGGACTCCGTAGTGGAAGCCTGACGCTTTATCCGAACACACTTTGCACTCCAGGTTGAGGGGGCCAGAGGCCTCGCCAGGTTCCGCCGCCTCCCGACAGCCCAACGGCGACGGACTGGAGGCCGGAGTCAACGTGTCTGCACCCAGACAACAACATAATTCAAAGAATAGCCATTCATGACGCTAACTTTAAGGGGAATTCTAGTCAGTAACAAACTGCTAACTCACCCAAAGCAATGAAGTTCTCCGATTCCGAACGGGAACTCGGGTACTCTGGGAAATCAAACCCAAGAGTGTCCTCTCCGATGGATTGAGAGATGTCCTGAAGGTCCTCCATGAGGTCATCACAAAGCGGGCTGTCCAAGAGGGAGTCCCCCAATGGAGATGGAGGACTGTAGTCATCTCCAGCCATGGTTGGATGAAGAAGACCTCACTCCCTAGGCTACAAGAAGAAAGTCTTAATCAAAACAGAAAAGTTTTGTTTTGAGAAAAAAAGGCCAAGTCTGCCTGAGGCATTCCATAATAACAAGCAGAAGATATTGTTGTAATGTCTGTCTGTCTACACCAGTTGCAACACTGTTATTGAAACTAACTATTTTGATATCAGCCATTTAAGGACGTTGTAATGTCAAATGACAGTTGTTTATTTTTAATATGGCTTTTAAAACTAGATGTACTGTTGTTATATCCTGATCAGGCATTCATTGTGTTTTACTTCCTCTACGGGGAAAATTTTAAGGTCATAGGAGAGGAAACGGGCAGGAATGCATGTCAACAAAGAATCACATGGATTCAAACCAAACGCGGAGGAAGCAAAATCTAAACAACATATGTGAGCCAGCTTCAGAAAAACATGCATAAAATGCATTCCAAATAGATTTGATAATACCACTAAGTCTGACAAGATCTTTAAAACTACAAAAAAAAGAATTCCCCTAAGCTGAAACATTGGAAAAGGATTCCAATTCCGTCAGATGACATGGCGGAAATCCTCTGAGTGGTTACTAATAATTTTTACGTAACATGAATAAACATTAAATGGTTTGAATTACCGCAGAATGTTAGTTCTCAAGCATTTTGATGAAAAATCCCACCGACGCTCGCTTGACAGGGAAAGAACGGATGGAAAAAGATAAACACATTCAGAGCAACTTCGTGTGCGTCCTCCTCCCGCCTGCCTTCAGTCAACACTTCGTCCGACGAAAATGACGTCAACAGCGAGCGACGGGGTCCTTCCTGACTCGACACACCTATGGTTTGGACCAATCATAGGGAGCGACATTTCTCAATGGACTCCAACTTTAAAATAACTATTTCAAAACAGTCACTTTTATCATGTCTTTGAAGACCGTTTACGAGTTAGAAATAAAATAATTTTATTTTTCTGTTGTGTATTAGTGGGAAAATGTAAATGAAAGGCATTCCACTGGCACTATGTCAGCCAATCAAATGCGTGTCCCAGATTGCCTGACTGATCACGTGACAAAATTATTATTCATTATCATGTTTGAGTCCACGTTGCATCTGAGTAAGACTGGGTATTAAACATATATTTGTACATGTTTTATTTTAAAAAAAAGACGAGAATTATTGATATTTTTAAAATCAGGTTAATTTCTGGTTACTTTTATCATCAGCCGACATAAGGATTCTTTTAAAGCTTGTCTACAGCACCCTCTAATGAGCCTAATTTTGTCTTCTACAGACAATTGTGCAAGTGTGTTTCTTGTCCTGTTTGCATTTAAGACACAATCAAGGTACAAGCCGAAGACTATTATTATCACAGACATGCAACCAATTGTAACGAGCAGGCCTGACGAGGAAGAATCATGTCCACTATTGCACTCATGAATTGAATAAATTTAGCCAGGCAATAAAAAGAAAAGACATTTTAGTTTCCAGTCTTTATTAGTTGGTAGTCATGTGACAACAGCAAAGGATCATTACATCCAGCGCGCCTGCTCCTCAGACGAATTGTTGCCCTCCAGGAAAGGCAGTAGGTTGTATAGTTAACTCCTGATGGGGTAAAATCACAACCCTGAAACTACACAACCTACTACCTCACCCTGTATGAACACTAAGAGTTGCCTGTGAGGGGCGCTTGACACATCGAAACGGCGAGAATACCCGAAAAGATGGTTCTGCTGCCTCTACAGTCACTTCAGGAAAGACAGTAAGTTGTATAGTCATCTGACATTTTGGGAAGGACCCTAAAACTATACAACCTACTACCTCACCCCAAAGGACCGTTAAAATGTCTCCCGGTGGTGGCGCTCTCATCCCACCGGCCCTGTGAGATACAGAGGGAAAAAAGACGATTTTCGGCGACTTACTTTTTCGGGTGGGTCAGGCTACTTGTGGCTGAACCTGAAGGACACACAAAGGAAGAGGAGAGTGTGACACTTTCACTTTGCTCTCGTCTTACACTCGGGATCATGTGACAATCGGCAAAGCTTTTTAGGCAATTAGGCGGTTGAGCGGAGGAGAAAATGAGATGCCTTTGCGATCGAAATGATGGTTGGTGTGAATAAGTGTTTCGGTTTTGAGTTTAAAAATTGGAGTTTGAATCTGCGTAAAAATTGTGTCTGAGTGGAATGTCATGAAGGACAACAAAAATGAGGATGTGGACGGTTTGATTAGAATTTACAGTGGACAAATACATAGTAAAAAAATAAAATAAATATAATAGTAAAATCAATGGGGGAATAGACAATTATATGAAAATAACAATAGCAAACAAAAGGAGAAAATTAAAGTGAAGAAAACTGAAAAATCTCGAACTCTCAGCCAAAAACGCATAGATTCTCGCTGCAATAAAACAAACGTGACTAATGAGAGGGGAGAAGAAAATGACTGTCCTGTTTTTCTGGGGTCGTGGTTTGAATTTGGAAGGCCACGTTAAAAAGCTGTCACCCAGCATTGGGAAAACTATTTGAGATGAAGCATTGCATGGGTGCAGTGGGAAAGAGCTGCCAACAGGTGTCCTCCCAAGCATGCGAGGGCCCCCCCGTCCCGTGACAATGAGGCCTTTGTGTCCGGGTTCCGTGTGCCGACCGGCCCTCGTATATAGCGAGTGTTCCCCCTCTAATCTTCATTTGACCTTTAAGCCCACACATTTTTTTTCCTTCATCAAACTAACCTTAAAGTGAAGATCCATCCAGGAAATAGACTGAGCCTGCAAATGAGAGAAAGACAAGTTAGCCATATGTGGACATACACACACATTGAGTTAAAATTGGGTTAAAAATGATGTTTTTTGAGCGAGTTAAAATAATAATGATAATAAAAAAAGATGTTTTATATGTTAAAACGGTTTTATGATTGACTTGCAAGAGACGAGAAAACTAATGGAAGAATTTTTTGGCTTTCGCGTTGACTTGGCGTATGTTATTCTTGCTACAAATATAATGTGGTAATTATGAAGTTGTTTGGGAGACTAATTAAAAGGAAGAAATTGAAGATAACAACAAAATGAAGAAAATCGGATGCAAAATACACACACACACACTCACGTAAAATACTGTCCTGTAAATGTGAGCATGTAAAATACTGTCCTGTAAATGTGAGCATATAATAGAATTTTTTTTTAATTTTAACATTTTAAATGAATACATACACTTTAGTAATAAGTTAAATTATCTAGTTTTTGCTAGATGATTTAAATCATTACTACAGTGTATGTATTCATTTAAAATATTAATATAAAAAAGCCCTATTCCAGCTTCTAGTTTGCAAAATAAAAATGCCAGAATTCTCATTTTAAAATTACTTTTAGATGAAATGGTACACAAATTAGCACGGCCATCTAACATAGAAAAGTAACCCAAAAAAAATAAAACAATTCTTAATCATAATAATAAATGACTACAGCGCATCATTCTGACATTTTTACCTCGGGTGGGAAAAATAAATAAAAAAATAAAAACCACACCCATGCATATTTTTAAGACTGTCGATAAAAAAAATAAAAAATAAATAAACACTTCTTTAATTTGAATTTTGCACGCTGAACATGGCCCAACTTGTGTGTGTGTGTGTGCGCTGGTGTATTTTATGCCAACGCAGGGGTGTGTGTGTGTGTGTGTGTGTTTGAGAAAGACAGTGGCCATCTGTAGTGGGCCTTTTGTGAGTGTGTGTGTGTGTGAGTGTGTGTGAATGCTCGAAGGAGGCTATGCCCTGCCCTGCGCTCCTTAGAAGAGGCGTGGGAACCTCATTCATCCGTCGTAGGGGCTTCATTATGGGGTGCAACACCATCAGATGTGTCTCCAAGCATGTGTGTGTGTGTGTGTGTGTGTGTGTGTGTGTGTGTACGTTTGTTTTCCCTCATTATCAATTCACAGTAAAAGTGTCAACTTTCCAAAATAAAATAGATCATTCGCGTAATTATGACCGTTTTTCCTGCAAGCGGCGTCATTTTGGGGAAATGACGAGCAGGAACGAATATGAAATGCGAAGTAGGAGAAGGAAATAGCGAGCGAGGTGATGGCATGTTACGAGAATCAAGTTTTTGGGGTTTCCTGTCGAGGTGACAGACATGGCGGCAGCGGCGGCGTTGGTTTTGAGGCGGAGGTGGTAGGTGTGATGGACGAATAAGAACATTGCTGACTCATTTTACTCCCACCTTGCCTGGAGTAGTGGCTTTTAAATAAATTTGGATGGGCTTAAAAGAGCATATATACAAATAAGACTAGTTGCCATGCTAATGCTAATATTGCCTTCATTTAAAAAAAAGGGGGGGGTTCGAATCGAGTGTGTTGGCAATTTGAAATGAAATGGAAATTCTCATACGCATTTCTGAAAGGTCAAATATTAGTGCGCATCCATTTTTTTAGGGGGAATGAAAAATATTTAAAAAACTGTTAAGCTACGTGTGGCCCATTTTTTCGGAATATTTATCCTGGGATGTCGTCGAGTTTGGAGCGTAAATTGTCGTTAAAGTTAAGCGAATGCATCGGGATAACTTGGAAAAAAGCAAGAAAGCGCTTTGGGGGGAAAAAAGCGGCTGGTGGTGGCTGGGCCTTGTCTGGATCGAGGCCCAGACGGCGCTTTGCTTTCTCTAACCTGGTTCCTTCAACCTGCGAGCCGAGCCGGTTCGGATGCAACTATAAAGTCTGTTTTATTTTCTAACATTGGCATTGGATCTGTTTTTTTCCGCATTTTTTTTGGCTCAAAAGAAAACCCTGACATTCCCAACGCAAGCATGGAGACGACTTACCCGGACCGGCGCGAGGTCTCCGTGGTTCTCCACTGTAGCTGACTGGCTGCGGATCCCCGGCTGTCCACATCATGGCGTCTCCACGTACGCACCCTGTTAGACGAGAGGCAGAGAGAAGAAGCAAGTCGGTCGGAGTCAGTCGCACCAAAAAAGTCCAATCTGTCGTCCTACACACTCTGTCAGCTTTTGGGGGGGGGGGGGCGGACTCGGCCCGGGCGGGCCCTGGCTCAGACTGTCAGGAGGGCCCGCCACAATGGGAGAGAAGGCCATGTGGGTTTCCCGCGGAGTCGCGTGTTCCTCCCGTCTGGCACTTAACGAGGCTTTGAATGAGGAATGTTAGCAAACAGAGCCGCCGCACGTCGGCTTGACGCTAAAACCGGGCGACCAGTCAGATGGCGGCGCCGGCCCGGGAATATGAATAATGCAAAAGCAGTAGAGGAGGTGAAGCTCCTCCCACTGGAGCCGCGCTCCTGCCCGAGCCAACCCGGCCGCCACCCCTTTCCTATTCCCAACTCAAATGCCTTCACGGGAGAGCGAAGGGCGAGCGAGACGGAACCTCGCCGGCGACGCCTTGGCGTCCACGTAAAACAAAAAAGCCAAAAAGGAGCGGGGGGGAACCTTCTCTGAAACACGGTACTTTTTCACTCCGTCGGAATCACCTCGCTCCTTTATGGCGTTCGGTGCTCTTTGTTTCCAGTTGGCACCTGTCCCAGAAAAAAGAAAAAAAAAAAAAAAGAAGGCCCTGGTCGGCGGCTCCGCCCTCCAGCTCCGCTTTCGAAAAAGCCGGAGAGAGGACTGCCCACCAGTGAGACGGCGGAGGAGAAAGACAGAGTGAGCGAGACATGCAGACACATACAGAGCGAGAGAGAAAGAGAGAGAGAGAAAGAGAGGGTGGGTGGGGCAGAAAACCCAAAAGGGGGAGAGGTCGCAAAGTGGAGCGCGGTGGCGACGGCGGTATGAAGGGAAACATTTCCAAGGGACGAAAAATCGGCGCCTCGTTTCCACGGAGAAGCCCAAAACACCACGAGGAAAGCCACTTGTTGCTATCGCCAGGGTTAAAAATCTCAGAATCGCCAGTTGCAAAAATATCCCTCCCACTTCAGGCCCAGAGGGGAGGGCCGGCCTGTAGAAATAGTAGCAGAGTCGCCCCCCCCTCACCTCCAGGAGTGGGGGGAGCAGGGGACCGCGGAGAAGGGGGCGGTCGGCATTAAGCGTAGGAGGAGGAAAAAGCTCAGCTGATGATGGAACAGGGGGGGGGGGGGGGGGTGACGCGTGGGAGTGGGTACGACTCGCTTACGTGTTTCATTGCCGGTTCGGTGCAATATTCTCCACGGGGGGAGGGGGCGGTATGAGCGCCATTGCGCCAATTGCCGCCTTACAAATGAGAGAGCACTAGAGGGCCAGGTTTGATGTGAGCTCGGTGGTCAACACCAAAAAAAAGGACTGGTGGTCTCTTATTAGCAAGTGACCACAAATGCCGGAGCCACAAAATGGACTCCCCGTGTCCGTCCCCTGGCGCCGCCCCCCCTTTAATTTGTCTCTCGCCCTTCCTTGTCCTTCCGCAAGCACCGGTAATAAACATCCCAGCACGATTTCAATTCAAACCATGTGCAGGCAGGGGCAAAAGGTTTTTTTTTTTTTTTTTTTTTTTGGGCCACGCCAGATAACTAACTAGCTGTCTTTGTCTCCCGCTTGTCGCCGCCAACACTTTCGCCGCCACTCGGTCAAGGTCACTCATGCTACTTTCCGTCTAACTTCCCTCTCAAAAACCAAAATGTTGTCCCTCCTTTTGGATGCTTTTGCAGCCAAATCACAACAGCAAAGAACCTTTTCCTGACACACACACACACTCACAAGGACGATATCAAAATAAAAGATCTCCGCCCCCTCCGTATTCTGCGGCGCTACGGACACACAAATGTGCGCCAGAGCCATAAACACGGGTGACGGAAAACCCGGCGACTCGCCAGGCGGGCAAAGCTCCTTTTGTGGAGTCGCAAGTTCGCTCTTGATGAGGAAAAAACACAAACGGTCACTAGTTTGAAACCTGCTGACGTCATATCTCGCCACTTTTATTCAACCAATAGCGGCCCGGTGTAGAGACGCGGTTGCGGCCCCTTGCCAAAAAATCAAACAATAGCGTACAAAAATACATTTATCGGCATTTTTCCGGCTTCGCCCGGCAGTTGTTTGCCGTCTAACGTGGCAGGAATTTTAAAAAGTTGGCAGAGGCAGTTCCTGTGTCGTACTTCGGGAAAGGGTTCACCCGAGGATACGGCGGCTTTGGCTCGGGTGCAACCCTCTGCGTCACTCCCGTTAGCGCCAATGACGTTAATATTAAAATGTTTGCTTTATGACAATGGCGGTCGGGAACAATGTTTTTTTTTATTTGTCGAGTCATTCTAAAGAAACGTGCACACATTTAGGCAAATTATTTATCAGCATTTTTAAATATGAGCAAGTTCATGGTGAAACTTGACTTCAGGGAGGCTAACTATTAGCATGTGACAGTAGATTTGTTGAACTATTAGCTAAAGATAGGGCTATTTGGTTAAAATATTCCAATTTGTTTACATTTAGCCACTATAACTAAACAAACCAATGTCAAATTTAAAAAAAACGTTTAAAATATTCAAATGAGTTCACATTTTGGAAATATAATCAAACAAACCAATAGCAAGTTAAAAAAGAACCTTTGACATAACAAAGTCCATGACCTAATTTTAGTTGTGGGGAAGCTAACAATTAGCGAATTACTCAGCAATTTGGTATAACTATTACCTGATGACGAGGCCATTTGAATAAATCATGAACATTTGATTGGACATTTAAGCAAAATGACCCATAAACGTCAAATTAAACCAACACGATTAAATATGCAAATTCCCACCTAGCCATTTGGTCCAAATCTCAGGTATGTTTCATTAAATTTAGCGGAAAAAAAATAGATGTCGTAAGCAAAAGTGACCTCCCAAATTTTGTCCTAGCACCCTTTTCCTCACAAAAAAACATCCCTAGATATTTACAGGTGATTTGATACGACTTGGTCTTTTTTTTCAGTTTTAGAAGCAAGATACCTCAGGTCAAAAGGTTGTAACGGGTCAAAAAAAAAAATCTCTGCTTATGTAACGTGTAAACAGACACCGTGTCTTTAGCAATGTTCAGCGTGACTGACTCTGTGATTATCCTACCGGGCTCCTTTTGTCAAATGGAACACAATGTGCAAAAAGAACGTTACAGCCACTAGAGACGTTGGAAAAGCCGCAAATAAAAGCCACCAAAAAATGTCTCCGTTCAAAGGTAGCCCCGCTAATACACCAAATCAAAAGAATCTGCATGTGAAACTACTGTGGTGGTACCTTGACATACGAGTGCCTCGACATACGAGTCAAATTTGGGGCAAATATTTCTCTTGAGACAAATTTTGATATACGAGCAAACGAGCACTGGGCGGAGCATTGCATTTTAATCTGCATTGTAATCCAAGTTCATTTAAATTTGTTTATGTTATGTTACGATTGCGTTGCCATGCAAAGTCCAAATCCGCCCCCGTCCCCCCCCTTCAAAATCCGTGTAATTTTAGTACTATTAAACACATTTTAATATACTATTAAACCACTAGTCATGTGTTACTTTGTTAACAGATGGCGAATTAGACCAAATAAATGTTTTTCCAATCCAATATCCTATTTTGGGTGTTTTTTCAGAGAGTTTGAATTAAATAATTCCGTTTTAGTTCATTTCAATGGGAAACGTTCATTTGAGTTAAGACAAAATTGACATACGAGCTCAGGTCTCTGAACGAATTAAGCTTGTATCTCGAGGTACCACTGTATACATTTCAGAGTCTACGAGGTGGTCCGCGGAGGGGCCCCTCGGCAGCACGTGCCGCCACAACTTCTCTATTGCGAGCTTGACCTTAGAGGTCAGCCTCTGAGGGCTGCTGAACAAAAGGCCACGACCCCTGAGGTCAAAAGTGGACTGACAAAGGGGCCCTACCATGTTAAAAAAAAAAGAGCGAGCTGTTTGCTTTGAAAGGTAAGGATGGCCAACACGGAAGCCTAATAAGGATTAAGGGGCCCGTCTCCTTTGGGATGTCACTCAGAGGCCTCGTACATCGTCCTCTATTAACCTCCCTTGACCTTTACCGGTCATTATCAGGCCGCCAGTCCATAAAAGATGGCAAACTCTTACTTATGAGATAATTAGGAGGTGCCTTTTCGGACAGTTTTCAACTCACGCGCTCATAACATTAAATAGATTTTTTTTTCCGTATATTACAGAGTCGCAGGAGGTCATTTTGCATGTGTTCTAATGTTAGCTTTGGCTAAACAGTACAAGCTAACAATTGAGCTAGCTATTTCTATTAACCAAGAAAACAAACTGAGGTAAACAACCAACAAAAAAAAACTATTTTCAATCCATCTTTTCTGCAAATTTGACCTAAATTTAGACTAAAAAAAACACATGATTTAGCATTTCCCAACTCTCTTAAAACCACGATAAAATGAGCTACGTAGCGGCGATATCGTTGACAAAAAAGCTTCCCACAAATGAACGGCGCAGCTGTACGCATGCTACGGAGACAAGAAGGAGAAAACGGTGGCTCTCAGGGGTTAAGATGCAAGTAGTCATGTGCCTGCCTGCCAAACAAAAGCCCGCCTATGTAGGGTGCATACAGATGGAGCGAGCTCCTT
This sequence comes from Stigmatopora nigra, assembly GCF_051989575.1. NCBI lineage: Eukaryota > Metazoa > Chordata > Actinopteri > Syngnathiformes > Syngnathidae > Stigmatopora > Stigmatopora nigra. Next base: position 3,782,746 of record NC_135530.1, read on the forward strand.
TGTGCTCGCCGTTTCACACGTTTCCGCCGCCGCCGAGTGGCCCGGTCTGGCTCTCGGGACGTTGGCCGTGGGCCTGGCGAGCAGCTTGCGCCACCGAAAAAAGCAGGGCTCGCACACCTCTATTCTTTGCCTTGATAAATAAGAGCAATGGTGGCTTTTTTCTTATTTTTGGGGGGATTTACTTCTTTAACGTAACCTGGTATTTAGGCGCTGTGGTTCGAGTACTGTATTTTTGCGGGTCATCCCCCGTGTTAGTACAGAGGTCGTTTTATGTCGCACCCTTTAAATAGGAAATTACTCCATTGAAAATGATTTAAAAAACTTAGGGGAAAGAATGCTTGAAAATATATTTAAAAAAAACTAAACAAGGAGTTAGGGGAAAAGAATGCTTGAAAATATATATTTTTTAAATATGTTACGAGAAAAGAATGCTTGAAAAAAAATATATATACATATGTATAAAGGATTTTGGATGTGTATTTCCTATTTATTTTCAATTAAATCAGTGTACTTCCAATTCATTCAAGTGAAATGTGTGTCATTTAGGAGTGGAGTGTGAAAATGAGCTCACCAGCCTGACTGTCTTCTGCCCTGATAGTCCTTGTGGCCTCCGGCACCCCTGTAACAAACACAGGAAACAGAAGCGGTCTGAAAAATTTGAAAAAACTGAGCCTCGCCGACAAGCGAGCAGCACACAAAACGCAGAAGTTCTTGCTAAAACATGCAATACACGTTGCTTTGACGTAGAAACGTATCGTCCTTAACAAGCAACTTTCCTCAAGTCAATTGACTTGTATGTCAAATCCAATTTTTCCATAGAAATAACTATGAATCCATTCCCACCCAATGAAAAAAAATCAACAAGATCAGGATATTACAATGGAAAAACATCTTTTCAAGTCACCACCTACTCACAAAGGAAGAAATACGCACTCGTAACATAACATCAACTTTCAATTGAACTTCATTCAATAAACTAATGATTGCTATACACATACAATTTAAAAATAACTTTTAATTTTACGTTTACACTACATTTAAACCACTCCCGACTTTTTCACGACTTTTTTGTGTATCACAGTTCGTTTTTTAAAACTATCAAAGCAGCCACAACCCATTTTTTGAAGAGTGGAGTCTTTTTCAGATGTTTTGCTTTCAAGTCCATGTCCATTTTTCACAGATTATAGACTTGGTCATGCTATCTCCAGTAAAAATAAAAATAAAAATGCAACCTGTATGGTACAGTAGATATCTTTACGCAATGCTATCGTCAAAAGTAGCCTCTCGCTAACTCACAACCGCATTGCTATCTCAAATTTGCCTCGTATCTCAAGTCAAAAATGACCTCTGAATTGTCCTCATAACTCAAATTTCTCATAAGTGGAGACCACTCGCCCGTGTTGAAAACTAAATCGGAAGAGCCGCCAGTTCTCCCTGTAGAGCTTCGTTTTATTTGCTTTTTCTTCTCGCGGGCCTCGTGAACTCTGCATAAACTTGCGCATTGCAAAGACGAAGCCTAGAAAAGTGTGTGTGTGTGTGTGTGTTTGGGGGAGGGGGTGCAGGGGGGTCCGCAAAGTACTGCATTTTTCTTTCTTTCTCTCCTCACCCTGTCTTACTTCCTCGCCCTGAAATGATTCAGAGTGGAAAGAAAAGGCCTTTTCCTTGTCCTGGCTTGAACTCCACATCAGCTTCCTGTTAGAAAGGCAAAGAGGAAACACCCAGAGCGACACGCGCATGCGCACACAAACACACACACATACACGCAAGAGCTGGGCCTTCACTGGCAGATTCTTTGCTGCCGGAGAAATTAGGTCAAGCACTTAAGTACCCTGTACGGAGATGAACGCAGATTTAAAACGGCAACTATTTAGCCAGGGCGAGCGGAGGAGAACTCGCACGGCTGGAAAGTACAAAGAGATCCAACGTGCAAATGGTGGCTTTTATTATTATTATTTTTTAGACTTCTGGTAAAAGTATGAAATAATTCAAAAGGCCAAACAAAAAAAAATGGCAGGGAAGGGAACAGCTGTTTGATGATAAACAGGTGGTGAGTTTTGGTGCATTCTGGGATATTTGCATTCATTCATTGTCCATCCTCTCGGGGGTCACAGGGGTCACAGGAGCCTATCCTAGGGAATCGGTTGCCAGATATTTGCAGAAACACAAGGGTTCCCATGCATAGTCATAGTTACGGACAATATAGAGCTTTGAAATGCCAAGTCATGGCCTTGACCTTTGATCTCTAAACTGTGAGGCAGAGATGCTAACCACTCTACCACCATGCCGATTGTTTTCCATGACCACATGAAAAGATGTGCATTTTCTTTCTGTATTAAACAAGATTCCTCCTATTGGCATGCATAGTTGTGGCTTGTGCCTTTCCAAAAATAACAAGTATTATTAACATTAGCCTAGAGGGATGAATTTGAAGTATCTCACCATCTTGGCACTCAATAAAAACGAGTTTACACTCCACGACCACGTGTTTGTTCATAAAACGTTAGCGTGCGGTACTACTGTTTCCGCGGCACCATTTTCTTCATTCGCGATGGCGTTTATTCCTGTTTAATATGGCGGGTTGACTCTGATGGGAGTTTTAATACGGTAGAGAGAGGTTTCCTAACTTTCAGGGGAACAGAAAGTCCAAGTCACATGACCTTTTTCTTAGGTATCCCAGGTTTCACAGATCAATGTGATTTGAAAAATGCTTATTGCAAAGGAATAGGAATATCTTTTATGTGTGTTTTTACCTTGAAAATTAGTTATAAATCAGTATATAATCAATATATAACACCATTTCACTACTCATCACCGACAATAATGACATTTCTTGGACTTTATGTTCAAAGCATGCGAGCCATCACATCCCTTTTTTATCATTAAAAATGCATTAAAAATCCCCACTCATCAACACATTTCATTTAATTAATTTTCATTAAAAAAAACAACGTCTCTACTGTGACACAGCACTTTTTCCAACAGATGTGAACCACCGGTCAAGTGTTACATCAATTTTACTCACTTTTTCTGGTGCTCCCATCTTTCCACCGACTCGTCTGCTTCGCTGCACCCCGCGCAAAGCTGCTTGTGAGCGGCTACCCGCACGAGCTCGCGTCGGTGCGGAATACAAAGGCTAAAAGGCTAAAATCCGACGAGGGCGCCTCGTAACTCGAGATCAAGGTCGATTCGCCATTAAAACGCTGACGTTGAACAACCTGGCATCCCAAAAAAATGCATAACCGCCGACTGCGATTTTTTTTGCCCAGGAAACTACAAAAATAGACCGGTAGGGTTGCAAAGTACGTACCCGATCGTATCACGTTCAAGTCCAAAGCTGTCGAATGGTCGCCTGGGTGCTTCCCAAAAAAGAGAGGAATCCGATCGAGACGAGGAAGAAGTGGAGGGGGAAAGCGTGACGGTGACGACGGTGACGACGACGCTTTCCGCTCCCTCCTCCCCGGGACACAGCTCGGTTCAGCGGGGACACGGAGCGTCCTCTCCCCGCAGAGGCGTCAAGTTCAGCTGAGGTGAAAGCAAAGCAGCCCGTTACACAAGTAGCCCCCGCTCTTACATCGAAGCAAGCTTGCTTTAATGCCTGATAAAAAGGAAGGGGGAGTAAAAAAAGAAAGAGAAGAGACACTTGACGTCCTAAAAGCAGCAAAAAAGTGGGCTGCATTGAAGATTATTATTGAAGGCTGTCTTACTAAGACCCCACCACCATCACCACCGCAACCCCCCTTTACCGTTTGCCTTTGCCCTTTCCGCAAATGAAAAAAAACACACTTTGCGATATTACGAGATGCCAGTTTCGACAATAAAAAAATAAAAGCTTACTTGGAAAGGAGCTTCAACCAAAGAGCGATTAAAAAAATAGAAGGACACTCAAGTTACAAACTACGTCAAATATGGCCTGTTTTTCCATGTCCATTTGACGAATTACATGACAAATATGTTTGTTTAAAGAAGTTAAAGCACGTAATTATCTTACATTTGAATTGAATTTACCGTGAATATGCATGTTTAATGGCGATTTATGCCAAAGAAATGCGTCAATAGAAATTGGATTTTTACCAATTTACTTTAATGGGGTTGGTTATGTTGAGTTTTCTTAATAAATATTGAACTAATACTTAACTTTCATTTTACATGGAAAATAGTCCATACACCACAACTGTAATTTGCTAAAACAATTCAATAGTATTTCTTAAAGTTTAAAAAATACTATTAAATTGTTTTAACCCTCAGGCTTAGACTAAAATAACAATCAGGCATTAAAGGGGACAGCAAAAATAGTAAACATTTCTAAGGGCCCATTGCAAAATAATTTACAAACAAAATTAATTTTTGAATTTGATCCTGATTTCAAATAGACAAAGCAAGTGTCGTCACTTTAGTGTTGTAAATCACAAATAAAACATAAATAAACTAAAGTTCCATGTTTAAATGAGTCATTACATTTAGAGAGAGACTTGTTTGTTATTGTTCCAAATCACTAAGCTCTAAAATACTATGTTTAATAGTTACATTGTAGTTAAGAATTATAATATCTTTGATGTACTAGAAAGAAAATGTTAATAGTGAATACCAAATTTCCCTTTTGGATATATTATCAGTTTGCACTTCAAGTAAAACAATAGTAAAATAAATAGCACTTAAGCAATGCATTATTGTTTCTATAATGATAATACATACTTTGACAACAATTTACTTCTGTTGTGTGAACAATAATGTGTGTGTGTGTGTGTGTGTGTGTGTGTGTGTGTGTGTTGCTGTAAAAAAATAAAAACATGTAAGCTTTGAGAGAATTAAAACTTTATAGAGTGATATCACCTCAAGTGACTAAAAATAGATGAAATGTTTTTTTAATAACTTGAAGTTATGAAGTGTGTTTTCATCGGTTGAACTGACAGCCTCGAGTTCAGTGAAAAACTTGCATGCATTCGAAATGATAAGCTGAAAATATGTTTTGCCATCACTTTTTGTAATAATTTACCAAAAAAGTAGTGTTTACATGATTAGAAAAGATAAGAATGTTAGTGAGGAAGAAGATATGATCATTTTTACACAGTGCTTAAATGATAAAAAAAAATGAACTACATGTGTATTATACATTACACTTGTCATTTTACATACAAGATTTTGATTTGAATTTCCAACAATTTTACACAATATCTGTTGATGTGAATTTAAAAAAAATGCTATTCATGTCATTAAAATACTTATCCTTAATCCATGTGTATTTTTAATGAATTATAGTCATTTTACACTTATTCAATGCCTTTTTTTCCACCGAGTCAGTTATAAAATAGCCACAAGCTAACAAGTCTAATGTTTTGTTTGTTTATGAAAAATAACACAGGGAAAGTTTTACTGGTATAAATTTTTTTTTTTTTAAAAGTAGATTGCTTATTAGTAATGCTTGTGTTTGAGTTTAATTTTATAGTTTACACTCTTATACCATCAATATCAAAAGTATTGTATAACACAGAGTCATATTTTGATAGCTAGCATAAGAAGCCATTAAGACGAAGTGCTGCACCCCTCCGAAAAAGTGCTGCAATGCGGTGTGCAGGCCCCACCTTGCAGTACAAAACCATCCATTTAGTGCACATGCTTGCCATTGAAAATATAGTAGTTGGTCCATATTCTAAAGAAAAGCTATATGTACATTGATGTTCAAATATCCGGTCATAATTGAGAAATATGTGAGTGGATGAATGCACCTGTAGATGTATTATCGTTTTATTATCAGTGGCCCAGTGCATGTACAGTATGTTATGGTTTAGTTGCCGCGGGTGACGGGTCAATGATTACCCAATGAGGCCTGGATTGTCCTTAAGCGGAGGTCAGACCATCAGGGAGGGACCAGGGATTTTTTAAAATGTTTTTTGGGGGGAAAGAAATGGTTGCACAACACCTAGAGACAGACAATACCACTCAAAAATGTTTAGTTTGATGTAAACACTTGATTTTTGTTGTTGTTATTTTGGGGGTGTCAAAAGCAAATATGACCTTGGTTTATATTATAGGTAAGCTTAAAAAATGATTATATATATTTTTGCAATGCTAATCATTTTTTTGAACAAAGTAGCTGAATAGCAAGTAGCAAAATAATAATAATTATGAAATGTTAATAAGAAAATATCAAAAAGGCATTTTTTTAAAATAAACTAAAGCATAGAGAAACCTCACAGAAATTAACATTGCAAAATTGTTGCCTTAGAACACATGTATAAATAAATATGAATATGAATAAATTTATCCAATCCAATGTACAAAGTGGCGGCCTGGGGGCCAAATCTGGCCCCACGCATCATTTTGTGTGGCCCGGGAAAGTAAATGATGAGTACCGACTTTCTGTTTTAGGATCAAATTCAAATGAAGAGTAGCTGTATATTAAATTTCCTGATCAATAATTGTAATTTTAATTTTTTTTTTTCTGTTTTTAGTTCAAAAATCATTTTGCAAAATCTAAAGAAAGACAATTCACCAATCCTGCACTGAATGTCAATCACTGTCAACATACAACATCAATGTTTCCCCTTCCCGCGCTTTCCTAGCTCCGCCCCCCAACGCTACCCGCTTTCGAGATGACATCACCGCACATCTGTAGTGCCAACGGGGCACAAAATGAGTCCAAACCTCGCCTTGCTTTTTTGTCTACCGGCTCAAAACTTGGCGTGAATAACATTAGGCGGCCATTAAAGTAAATGATCCACATATTCTGACCTCCATCTTGACCCCTGTGATTGAATGCAAACACAATCAGCAGGATCAGCGCAAGCTAACGTTCTTTTCAATGGGAAACTTTCTCAAGTGTGTTGTTGTTTTATTCTGGACGACGTGATTGTTTCCCACGGCAAATGACATGCAGATGGGATTCCAACGACGCCATTAGATGATCCACACACATTTTTACCATTCAAATACGCTCCGATAACTCATCTGTTTGTCCCAATGTCGCTGGAGTTGAGCCATTTGCAGGTCAAGAGCCACAGGTAAGTTATGATGTTTAGTTTGTAGGTGACGAAGGAACTAAAATAAGGGAACTGAATGATTGAATGCAGCTACGGTCCATTTTTGCCTGCTGCACCACATGAAACGTGGGGGTGAAGAGCCCCCTAGAGGATTTCTGAGGGACTTACATGTTGGAATAAGGAAAAATCAGCGTTTCTGGATGTACTTTGAAGCAAAATATTCAACAGAATAATCAACTTTAACTCAATTGTACTATAAACAGAGGTGATTAAATGTATTTTAAAAAAGCTTTCAAAAAGAAATAGGGAATATTGAATAACTCATTTTAACTCATTTTGTTCGACTGTCTGTTTTTTCGTGTTGCATAACCATTTGTTGATGATGTCGGAGCATGAATTATTAAGCATTTAACCTTAAATATACTTCGAATAGTTTAAAAAACACACAAAAACATATCTGTAAAACTTTGAATTGAATTCCTTACTTTTGAAATATTGTCTCCACTTCTTAAAAAGGCCTTTTATCATGTCATGTATCCTCTTCCAACACACCTGCAACATGTTGTCCATCACTGAGAACATAAAATAACATTTACAACAGTTAAAAACAGGGTAAAGAAAGATGAAAAAAACTACTGCCATTGGCTGCCACGTAAACGGCCCCATCATGGGGAAAGGAGTTAAAAAAAATAATAATACTATTACAATTTTATTTACTGCATGCCATATGATTGCTGCTGCGCAGAGAAGACGAGAGTAGTGCACAATTGTGCACCCGCGCAGGGAACATTGGCCTTGATGGGAATTTCATTCAACTGGGATGGCGGCCATAAAATATATCAGCGTCCAACAAATGGTGGTGCAACACATGTAGTCAGACAATACAAAAACGAATTCCCAAATGAAAATATACATATCATTACAACGAGTAGTATTAAGACGTTGGTTGGGTTCCATGGCCCCGATTTGAGATCCTGCAGATCCCTTCCCAATACCGGGGCCCCCGAAACAGTGCTCGGCGTCTCAAAATGTGAAAAGAAACAGATACGGCCACACCACTGCCAAGACTTCATTGCTGACGATTAAAAGCTATCTTGGCGTTGAGAATGTGCGGTTAAGAAAGTCGTCGGAGGAGAAAGTCGCACAGAATTCCGCATCCGGGCTGCCCGCATCTGATTGGACGTTTGTCAAAAGAGGCACATGAGCCTTTAACCAAACTGCTCAGGGAATAAAGCGTAGCTTTATTCTGTTTACATTCTCAATCAATTGGAATTGATGGGCTGGCTTCCTCCGGGGACGTCTCACATCATTTTTTTTTGGAATGGGGATTCATTTCAAAATGTGTTTGTAAAGACTTGAAAGTACAGTTTCTGGAATTAAAGAGGCGCGATGGATAAAAGATGTACTTTGTCCTCTTGTGAAGCAAACAAATAAAAGAGTTCATCCTTTGAAGCATACAACACTTCCCCATTCATTATTGACATAAGTGTCCCACAGCAATAAAAAGCTCCTTTGAATTCATAAACACACTCTGTCATTATAAACAATATTTAGCCCCGAGGAGTACAAACTCTTCCCGAGTCCATTTTACCTTGCATTAGATGTTTTCCCATTTGTCACCGCACGAGGGCGCGTAGACGATGAGCCATGCAATATCCGAGGTCGGGACGTGACAACAAGTGACCTTTCACCTTTAGCAAAAGAGATTAAAAAGAGCATGTGACATGAGAATGCGACACAGGAACATTTGGGCTTGATTTTTAGCTGTATTATTAAAGACAATCACTCACAAGCTAACTCATTCAATGCTAATGCCCAACCAATATGGACATTAAACACAAGCTAACTTATTCAATGCTAATGCCCAACCAATATGAACATTAAACGCAAATGGTTTAGACGTTATCACTATCAATGGAAATTAAACAATAGTTGGGCAACGTGTCAACAGAATTAACATATTAATTGTACGTCTGCCAATGACAATATCATCCCTACCACACAATGAGTTAACTAAGCTCTACTTTACCTCTTTTATTTTCATCTATAACTTGATTAAATGGATTCCATTTATGCAAAACACACGGAGAAACAATAACAATAGTACGTACTCAAAAGCATAACAACAATAACAATAAAAACCTCAAATGAATTCTCTTCTTCACGCGTGTGGCCACATTTGTATTATAGTGCCTCCCTGTGGTCAATGCGTGAACACCAGCAGGAGCCTTCACGGCATTTTCAATAGGAACCGGTGTTGCGTTTAAAGTCAACTTCTCCCGTGGTGAATTTTGGACGTGATAGTGATTGGACCGTCTCGTTATTGTAGGTGGGGGATCCAACTGGACGGCACTTTTTTAGGGGATGCGCACGAACCGAGTCGAGGCGAATCGACCCACCCCCGTACCACGCCCACCCACGCACTCTCGTAGCCCAGGTGGGCGCGCGCACTCGGGCCTCGGGATGCAGCGGCTCACCCTCGGCGCACCGCCAGTGGAGCTCGGAGCTGGAGCACCGACGGGCAAGGGCAAGCCTTGAACGCAACACTTCCCAGGACGTGTACTTCAATGACTTTTTCTTCTTTTTATTTATTTTTGATTTTTGATTTTTAATCTAATAAGGGGAGAAGATCAAGTTGCGTTCAATGCGCCACCATGCTCATCATCTCATCTCGCAGCGCCCTGCTGTCCGTCTACTACCCGCAGATATTCCTCATCCTCACCAGCGGTAGTTACCTGTACGTTCCTTACTCTTTTCTAAGCAAAATTAAATGTCGGATAGCATCACTTTTAATTTTTTTTATTTAATTTATTTTTTTACGCCGGGCGATCTAAATGAGGACGCAGGTGCCAGAAGTAGAACGTGCCTTTAAAAAAAAATTCCACACTTGACAGTTTTTGGCTTCCTCTTTGGTCAGACAGTATATTTTTAGAAATAGGAAAGAAATGTGACGTGGATGTCTTGTGCGTCAAATTTGGGATATTTACTGACTTTTATTGAGAAACGAGAAAAAAACTACAACTGATCTATTGGTGGTAGTGATGAATCTATTGGTTGATGTTTTTAGAACTAATTCTATTTTTCCTCCATGTTTGACTTATTTAGGTACTATTATGCGTGTATATAGTGTCTATAGTACGTTTTCCTTGCAAAACAACAACATATGTCTTTTTAAAAAAGAAAATGTCAATCTATACTTCAGAGTGAAAAAAATGAGGTTTTTAGAGCTGTCAAACAAGCCTAATGTCATCAAATATTGCCTACGCGGATAAAAACTTGCTAATAAAGTTAAAGTACAAATATAGAAAATACACCTTGTCCCTAAAAATACTATTTATAACTTTGTTGGTCCACAAATGGACTGAAATGACACAGGACACCCTTTAAAAGAATGAATATTATCGCTCTACTATCCCATATTGGAGTGTCCATCCAAAGCATTTTCCAACCAATCAGCTGATCCAGATTTCTGTCTCGGCAGGACGCTGTCGTCCGTGGTGGCCCTGGGGGCCAACATCATCTGCAACAAGATCCCGGGCCTAGCGCCCCGTCAGCGAGCCCTCTGTCAGAGCCGCCCGGACGCCATCATCGTCATCGGGGACGGCGCCCAGTTGGGCATCAACGAGTGCCAGCACCAGTTCCGCTACGGACGCTGGAACTGCTCGGCCCTGGGCGAGAGGACGGTCTTCGGACAAGAGCTGAGAGTAGGTCAGTCTGCTAACACGGAGACGCTACAAGTCCACCGCCGCGATTGCGATCCAACCCTTCGACCTGGCGCCCCAATGGGCCCACTAACCGTCAACCAGCGAATTTCTCTTGTAGCCGCTATGCTAGTTTGGCGCCCAATGGGCCTGGCAAGCTAGCCTGGCACCTTTAAAAAAAATAGAAACCATGCTAGCCATCTCCATCTGCTGGACCGCCGCCGCGCCTTTGAACTCATTAAGCGTCGAGAACGAGCCGGGGCGGAATCACGCTAACCACTAATTGAAGTCAGGCCCGGCAGCTGGACGGCAACAATGCGCCGCCGTGCAATCAAAACAAATCACGGCGAGAGGCCGTGACGTGCGCCCCATGCTACTCGTGCGATATACACGGATTGTGCAGTTTTAGCCCGATGAGAGAAGACTTTGGAGTTTATTATTAGTTATGAATGAGGAAGGGGGGGGGGGGGGTTTGGACCACAAACCCGATGGTTTCACTTTGTCAGGTTGGAGCGCCGCCATTAAAATCGCTCCTTCCCCGAGACGCCGTGCTTTAATACCGCGGCCCGTTAAGAAGACGCATTACCCTGATTGGTGCAGGCGGGTATCCTATTACATCTACCATGATGCCGGTAAATTAACCCCCCTGCCCCCCTACCGTCCTCCCCATCACGCCGAAAAAAGGGTGTTTATTCTCCAGTTTTCATGGTGACACGATCACAGTAAAAATAATTTCAAAAACGACTGGAAACGAACACATGTCCGTCAAACTTGGGTCGTCATGGCAACCAAAAAACTAAGATATTTATGCTAGGTGATGAGTTCCTTTGATGAATCTCATTAGTGAAAAATAAAAGCTTCTTCTAGTCAGCCAGTAGATGTCACTTGTGTTTTCCTCAAGTGATTTGAGCCAGAAATGATGAAAAATTGAAGGAATTAAGGTTAAAAAAAAAAACAATAAAATTGCCACGGGAATGATTGCGAAATTCCTTAATAGGCGCTAAAGGGTCATCCATGAAAAGCTGAGGATTGGAGGGGTCCAATCGCCTAAGAACAACATTTCTCAAGAAATAATTGTCAGGAATTTATGGGGATTTCATCATTGACAAACCATAATAATCTATAAAATATCCAGAGAATGCCTCAAAACCCCCTGCCGTGAAATGCCCTTTTCCTCTTTGGGTTTCCAAATGGACGACTCGGTCTTTGGGGGGGAAAAAGTAAAGAGGTCAAAACCAAGACTAGGAGGAAATCCGTGGATCAATAACATCCAGAAGAAAAGTGCTGGACTCTGTCGGAGATGACGCAAAGTGGAAAAGTCTGCTGTGGTCAGACGAGGGAAGGAAATCTTGGCTTTTTGTGTCCTCGTGGACTAAACAGCTAAAAAGGAGAACCCGGAAAGTTCAGTCATTTGTGAGGGTATAGAGAGGGTATGTCTTGATTGACAGACTCTGATTTCACGCGGGTTGGACCATTTTAGATATAATATATATATATTTTTTAAATGGATTAAAAGAACTGGATTAAAAGCGCTGAATATTCCATTTTTTATAGATTTAAAACAATGTTTATTTCAGATTTTTTATATATATATTTTTAGATTTTACAAAATGATTTTTGAACTAAAAACAGAAAAAATGGATTAAAAAATTACAATTATTGATTTAAAAGGGGGAAAATCAGGAAATTGAATGTATATTTATACTCTAAATACTCTTAATTTGATCCTAAAACAGAAAGTCAGCACCAATGATTTACTTTCCCGGGCCACACAAAATGATGTGGCGGGCCAGATTTGGCCCCCGAACCACCACTTTGACACCTGTGGTCTACGGTTTAAGGGGGCTATGACATAGATCGCCAAGGGACTAGATTGGTCAATGTCACGACAATAACATTTGGATTTGTCAATTTTCTGAGCTAGACTTGTGAATTTCGGCACGTTAGCATGAATGCTAACACTCCCATAAATGTTAATAAGTCTTATGATAAGTAAGATCCGATAGGGGCTTTGCTGGTTTTGCCCAATTGGCAACTGGTAGCTCATTCTTACTGTAATAAAATAAAGAAAAGTTGCTTTTATTTTGACAAGCACTCCCACTTCCCAGGTAGCCGGGAGGCGGCCTTCACGTACGCCATCACGGCGGCGGGCGTGGCCCACGCGGTGACGGCGGCGTGCAGCCAGGGCAACCTAAGCCAGTGCGGATGCGACCGCGAGAAGCACGGCTACCACCACCGCGAGGAAGGCTGGAAGTGGGGCGGCTGCTCGGCCGACGTCAAGTACGGCGTGGAGTTTTCGCGGCGCTTCGTGGATGCGCGCGAGATAAAAAAAAACGCCAGGCGTCTGATGAACCTGCACAATAACGAGGCCGGGCGCAAGGTAAGGCCATGAATGAAGGGTTGAATAGTCTGAAAATGATGCACACAAATGTCCTCACAATAGGATAACGCACTACCACTTGCCAACAAAAAGTAGTATATCCTCCTCTCGTATTATCGAACAAGCTCCGCCATTCGCACTGACTAACGAGGAAAAAAAAACACGTCCGATCTGATTGGCCGCCTTTCCCAACAGATCCTGGAAGAGAGGATGAAACTAGAGTGCAAGTGTCATGGCGTTTCAGGATCCTGCACCACCAAGACCTGTTGGATCACCCTCCCCAAGTTCCGAGAGATCGGTTACCTCCTGAAGGAACGTTACGGCGCGGCCGTTCAGGTGGAGCCCGTCCACGCCTCCCGACTACGCCAGCCTTCCTTTCTACGTCTAAAAGAAGGGCGGAGCTTCCAGAAACCGGCGGACACCGACTTGGTGTACCTGGAGGGTTCGCCCAATTACTGCGAGGAGGACAGGGCCACGGGGAGTACGGGTACGCGAGGCCGACTGTGCAACGGGACATCCGCCTACACGGATGGCTGCGATGTGATGTGTTGTGGGCGGGGCTACGACGCCCATTACTACACCAGGGTTTGGCAGTGCAACTGCAAGTTCCATTGGTGCTGCGTGGTTAACTGTAACACCTGCAGTGAGAAATCTCAAGTATTTACCTGTAAGTAAGAAGCCAGGAAAACGTGGAAAGGATTTATTCCGGGTATTTATTCCAGCGTTTTTGTTTTTTTGTTCCACATTTTGACATTCTTCGGGACCAAAGATGGAAAACGTCATTGCTGGGGCGAAAAACCTGCAAGAAAAAAAAGGATACGGATATTAAAAACAAAAACTAAATGTCTTGAGAGCCAATACGAGGAAAAAAAATGGCCGACATCTTCGGATTGGTTGACTTTTTAGGCCGAAAAATGGAGGACAACGAACAAGGCTCGTGTTAGCGTCAACTAAAGTTGTTAAGACTCCCCCTGGTGGTAAGATGTACCAGGGAGTCGTAACTACTATAGCAGAAAATGATATTTTATGATATGAGTCGCCAAGTGATGAAAAGTGTATGGCTCGTAGTCTGGGAAATCCGGTTCGATGGCGGAATCGTAAGAGTTATTTCGTGTTTAACTGGAAAGGGGGCGCCAAAAAGCTGGAATTACGACGGGCTGTAATTCACACTGTATTCTGTTTGAACACTGAAATTAAACGTCAATAATTTATGTTAGACTTTACTGCGTAAACAAAAACTTTGTTGTTGTTATTTTTTTTTTTGCTTCTCTGTCATCTACTGTCGCAAAAAATTTCAATCAAATCTGTCCTTTGCAGACTTGCTTAGGAACTTGTGGCCTTTTATGCTAAGCGCTATTTTTAGCTTCCCACGGCGCCGTGTTTTCATTGTCATATTTTTTTTTTCAAGGTGCTAGAAAAGCACGCAAGGCCAAGTCGGGCTAGTGGACATTCCCATGAAAATTCCGGCGGTTGGGGGGTTTAAAACCCCTGCCTGGGATGGCATGTGCCTTAAGCATACACCAACCAAAAAGGCCTTGTAGCTATTTCTGGTCTATTATGTGTCAAATAGTGTTTTATTTAGGCGTTATATAACTGAAGAGTATATTTTTATATGAGAAACGTGGCACTTTATGTCATTTATAAACAAAAAAAGACATTAGAAAAGTGTTTTCACCATTTGTCTTTTTACAGTCAACTGTTATACAAAAAAATGACCCTAACTTTGCCATATTTCACAGTTTTCGACCAAAAACAACTTTTTTTTTGGCGTCAATGACGATCCAAATGAAAAAAAAGTTGTACAGATCGGCTCCGATTCTCAGTCTGACGTTGAACTTATCGTTTCTTTACGTTTCTGATTTTTTTTTGAGTTTGCCTGTTGCTTTTTTTGTCGCGTCTTGGCCTTAATAAAGTCGTTGCAAAACATGGCGGGATCATAGCAAAATGTCTTTATTTCGGCCTTGTTTGGGCGCAAAGGGGAGGAGCTTATTCAATTTAAAACGCTGATATGGGAAAGCCCAGAAGTGGCGGCGGACTAATACGTCGGCGACCGCGGCATTGCTGAATGAGGCTGAAAAGCATTGCAGCCAACCGCTGGAGCGCAAATAAGCGCTGTTTTGTTAGCTGTCTGAAATCCTCGGAGACCGGAACCGTGTAAGCTCCCCCAACTATGGCGACTGGATTGAGGGGAGGGTCTGGCCGATTGTTTGGCTGCATCTTGTCATGAACAAAAATGGCAGACAGAGAAAACAGGGAGGTCAAACGCTGACACATTGTTCAAATGTCAGGACTGGTCAGTTTATCGGGGCGGGATTGTGTCAAGCGTTAGCGCTAATCGCTACCGACAATGAGGAAATTGTGGGATTTTTTTATGGGGCGGGGCTTTAAAATGCTTTGGGAAAGTGAGAAGGGAAAAGTTTCGGTAGGTACGAAGGGAGTCCATGTTTTGGGAAACGTGTCATTGGCTAAAAATTGAATGGTTGTCAATTTGAAATGCTTTGGGAGGAAATATTCAGTTCATTTCTGCAGTGGAAAGTCAAAGGAAGGAATTCTAGAGCCAGCTAGAGCGAGGGTGTCAAACATACGGCCCGCGGGCCGGATCCGGCCCGTCTGGTGGTTTGGTACGGCCCGGGGAAGAAAGCTGCATTGTATAAAAAAATATGAATTTTCTTTAAAAAAACATTAGTTTATTTATGTTCTTATGTTATTCTCTTGTTCATAATATATTGTTCATAATGTAAAAGGAAAATTCAGTTAATAAACATTTTGATAATTTACTCATTTTTTGCAATAATTATTAGTATTAGTGACTAATAGAAAGGGGAATAAAGTGGGCTTATTGTTAGTTCTATGTCATTTTGCAATGAGTTTACTGGTCCGGCTCGCTTGATCTCAAATTAAGCCGTATTCGGCTCGCAGACCAAAGGGAGTTTGACACCCTGGTCTAGAGTAAAGTAGAAAAAAATCCTAGTCCAACTTTTAGGACAGTTTGTGGTTCAAATGTACATTTACAGTGACCACGTTAGACTGAGAATCAAAATATTTTGGAAAAAAAATAATAGACTAGTTATGTCAATCAAGTCATTCAATTTTAGAGTTTACAGTGGTACCTCATGCATCCTTCCCGGTGGTTTTGAGCAACAAGGCACCATCCCGCTCCACCACGTCGAAGCCCAAGTCCCGAAGCGCAGAGTAGTCGGCTTGGCCTTTGCGCTCAAGTGTGATTAGCACCTCCTGGTTCTTCTTGTTATTCTCAAAAAGATTCCGGATGGCTAAAATAGCCCATTGGCTAATGACTGGGAGTCGGTGATAAGGAAAAACAAACTCATTTGCATACTCGACCTAATGGTAAAGACATGAGTGTTTTTTTGCCGCATCTCTTTCGTGTATAACAGATATCTACGAGCACTGGGCGGAGCGTTGCATTTTTTTCAGTGTTTTTTTTTTCAGAATGGCGTTGGCAAGTGGTTGTGCATTATCCTATTGTGAGGATATTTATGTGCATCATTTTGAAGGGAATACATGGCAAATTGGAACAAATAAAAATGTTTTTTTCAATCCAATATCCTGTTTTTGATGTTTTTTTTCAGAGGGTTGTAACAAATTAATTATTTTTTAGTTCATTTCAATGGGAACATTTTGTTCGAGTTTGGGAAAATTTGACATACAAGCTCAGTCCTGGAACTAATTAAGCTCGTATCTCAAGGTACCAATGTACTGTGTTACAAGGATACATGGGTTGTTGCTGTCGATTCTGCAGTTGTCTAGAATGAGCGGGATGCCTTCCAATTCTCTCACCTGAGCAAACAAATTCCAGATAATAGAATGTTAATTCAAAAAAAGTGAAAGGAATTGAATAGTGGATCAATAACAAGTGTTATTTCAATTTCTAGAGACATTGTTTTGCACTTTGCTGGATTATTTCGAACATGGTTCTAAAATGTATAAAAAAAAAAATAATAAAATATTAGCATGACTTTCGGTTTTTTTTTGCACCACAAATGTATCACACCCATCCTCGGCATGTCCTGTTTAATTGTTTTTGGCTTGGCACTAACCAAAAAAAAACTAAACTAAACCCAAAAAAAAGAGCTGCTGTTGAAAAATTCCACAAAAAAAAGTCGGCATAGTTGCGGCTTCTCCACAGCCTGTCACACTGGGCATCATCTGCTTCTTATCATTTATTACCAGTCTATATCCTCAATTATTGTATTTGCTTGCCGCTGACCTCCACTTGTCACGGTGGTGAGTCTCCAAACAGAGCGCCAGAAGTAATAGCCCGCTTTAAGAAAGAAAAAAAACTAAAAAAACGGCAATCGCTGATGTCAAAAAACAAGAACAAACATTTTTCCACTGCATCGAGCGTCCATTGGCTTTTTTACGCGCATCCCGTTCGCCACTTGGCGAAGACATCTTATGCTACGATCTCTCCAGACGCTCCGACGGAGTAAAATGTGGTTTCCTGGAACTTACGCGGTGAAAACAGATATGGGGGTGATTTCTGACCACTGACAGGCCGCGGATTCGCATCCATAAATATTACAGGGGAGGCCAACTGAGGGGTGTCCATCCCACAAGCATTCCATCAATCGCCTCCTATTAAATGGAAGCGGGTTCTTATACCATGGCACGCAATGCAATGTAGGACGGCTCCTCCCCAGGATCGCCGCAATATTTATGGCCGAGTGAGATGTTGACAGTGGGCGATGGCGGTTAACGGAGCCAATCGGAGGGTAAGCCAGAACACCAATGGTCTCAAGACGGGGAATACGCAGACTCCGTCGACTCATTTCCTCTTCTGGCGTTTTTGGCGGACGCTCGTGCTGTAAAATAATATCGTACTGGAGAAAATAAATAATAAGTCGTGTTGGGAGAGGCGGGGGGAAAAAAACTGGGTAATAGTCTTGCTATTTAATCGAGGTTGTTTTTTATTTGAGGTTAAATTTTGTAGGGTGAGACTTAAAAAATGGTGTGATACAAGTGATATTGGTTGTCTTTGCAGAAGATAAAGAATCTATGAATTCATTTTTTTTAAATAAAAAAATGTCTCTATTCAATTGAGTTTACGTTTCCGATTTGAAGTCAAATCTTGTTGGGTGAGACTAAAAAAAATGTGATATTGGTTGTCTTTGCAGAAGATAAAGAATCTATGATTTTATTTTTTTATTATAAATATACAAAAACTGAATTAAAACTGTTTTAAGAAAACGTTTAAATGATGTGTTGTCTATTGGCAAGTATGTAAGGCAAAAAAATGCAATTTTTGACAATTCTGCTAAAAAACGGATTAATCCATCAATCATTTTTTCAACCTATTAACAGTAACAAGTCTCTATTCTACTTGTATTATTTCTAATTGAATAAACTGTAGTTTTTTCCAGTAAATGTTGATTTATAAAAAAAAATGGGTAAAAAAAAAAGTTTATATTATCAGATTTTTTGTTCTTCATAAAAATTAGATTGTTTCATTGGTCAACGAATCAAATTTACAACCAAAACATAATCAACCCAGAGCTAATATACCTACCTACTAAATAATCTAATTTATATAAAAAATGAGTAGACCAGAACTGGTCCACAATATATGTATTTACCTTATTCTGGTTATTTGGATGTCTGTAGCACAAATTTGCCACTAGTCTGACCAGATGAGCCTTAAAGCTGGTGACGGGAGACCTGCTGGACTCCTGGTCCTCCTCCTGGACGTCAAAATTCTGAGCCGGGCTGAAGACGTTCTGGCTGGTCTTTCCGATGGTGTGAACCTGCTTTAGTAGCTCTGATGGGAAACAGGAGAGGGGACCCTTCAATTAGTTGCAATGTGGGTGGGAGAGAATCTGTTTTTTGATTTACCTATGGTGGTCACCAGGAGGTCCGCTTGGTCCTGCAGGAACGTGAACTCATCTTGGTGTGACGTCATTTCACACAGCACGTCCAGTAAACTCATTACTGTCAGCGCCTCCTGTAGGGGCTGTGGAAGATTGCAGTGCAATGTCATTCAACCAAAGACAATACAGTGGGATTTTGAGATACGAGCTTAATGCGTTGCAGGACTGAGCTCGTATGTCGATTTTTTCGTAACTCAAACGAACGTTTCCCATTGAAATGAACTAAAAACAAATTAATTTGTTTTAACCCTCTGAAAAAACAAAAAAACAGCATATTGGATTGGAAAAACTGTTTGATTAGTTCTAATTTGCCACTCAAACACTCAAAAAATATTTTTTTCTCCAAAAAATGGCATTTAATGCTCTTCAAGTTAGTCATTTTGATGAGTATCATTTCAATGTTTTTGTCAATTTGATGAACATGCAATATAGTTTCTCTTAATTACATTTTTTTACCCCTTTGGTTTAATTTCCCCAAATTATTTTCTATTAACATCACCTCCTTGAATTTTCATAAACTTATTTCCAACTAAACTTTAATCCAGTCTCTTTTTCAGAGTTCCTTAATGTTTTAATGACATGCAGAAAAAAGAAAAAAAACAACAAAAAAAAACTTTTGGGCGTACCTCATCTGTGGCGCTGTTGGCGAGGCTAAGAATGGCTCCGCCTCCTTTCTGGAAGGAAGAAGCAAGGAAGCGTGCTACACCCGGAGAGATGCAGTCACCCAGTGAATCTCCGCCACTTAGCTGAGCAGAAATCAGTTCTAACAGGGTCAGTCTGAAAGACAAAAAAAAACGGCACTATTATAATCAAGCTTCTAAATCCCTGGATCTGATTGGACGAAATACCTTTCACATGGCGGCATTGCAGAGTACATATTTTCCACCAAAGATGAAGACTTGAGAAAATGTTGAGTGGCAATCAGGACCCTGTCGAATGAAACAAATAATTAAGAAATACCACACACAAAAAAGTCTAAAGACGGCTTCGTACGTCCAATCGAGCTCGGGTCGATTCCCACAAAGCTCCAGCACCCTTCGGGCTATCTGTATGTTCTTCAATTGGGACAGTTCTTCCACCTTGGCTTCATCTAGGCATGTGTACAGCAACATGGAAGTGTAGCACACTGTCCTCTCGTCGTCAACGTTGAGGAGTTGCCTGTTTGGAAAATGCAGGCCATTTGGACTTTTTGGGAGATTTTGGCATGACGTAATATGAGACCAACTTACAAGAGAAGATCTGGAAAGCTCCGCCTCCAAATGTCATCTTTACACATTTGATTCGCTACGGATATATTACCAAGGAATTGGATCCCACAACGCAGCGCTGTTAAAAAATAAATGTTGGAATCATCCAATGAGATAACGTCTTCATTGCTGTTCAATGACTCACATTCAAAAATGCCTTCCCAAATTTTTGGATTTGCGTGAAGGAATCTTAAGAGTTCAATGGAGAGGTCGAGAAAGCCAAGTTCCCTAGAAGAAAAGAAATACAGTGGTACCTCAACATAAGAGCTTAATTAATTCCGGGACTGAGGTTGTATGTCGATTTTCTTGTAACTCAAACGAATGTTTCCCATTGAAATGAACTAAAAATTAATTAATTTGTTCCAACCCTCTGAAAAAATACCCCAAAACAGGATATTGGATTGGAACATTTTGATAACTTTCTTCTACCAGGTTGGCTCTATTTGCCCCGCCTCCACACTGACTCTTAGTCAATATGGAGGGTTGTATGTCAGGCCACTTGTATGTCAAGGTACCACTGTAATGTTATAGCTAACAAGTAAACTAATGATAAATGGACATTACCTGAGAAGACTCTGGTTGCGAGAACTTTGCACGCAAGAATTCCTCAGAACCCGAAAGCACTCGGCGCAAAAGTGCAGTTGCATAGCAACGGAATTTGGGTCCTCGTCGGTGGACGTTAGGAGATCATCTTTCAGTCGGGAGAAGACTTTCAAAAGAGTAGAAAATATGTCTGCGTCCACAACATCCCTGCAGATTGAAGCAAAAATAAAGAAGTATTGAAGTATTTTTATGCGACTTGTTCAAAAATTGGCGATGTAAACAAAGTTGAGTACAGTTAAGCTAGTTTAGCAACAATGCAGATATCCTTATTTTAGAACTACTGTAAAACAAGCAACATTGATCCCACCTGTAATTCTTATCTCGTAACGAGTTTGTAAACATTTTGAGAGTTTCCAAGTGCTCAGGGTGGCGTTTTTCATTCAAAATACGCGAGATGGAAGACGAAATGTCATCGTGGTTTGTCGTAGCTGCCATGTTTTCCTGCCGTGAAAAACCCGGAAGTTATTCTCAAATCCTATTGGTTGGATTCGTCATGCGGTGCGGAGTCAAAACACGTGCTTTTGTTTTGAGCCCATTCCACTCAAACGTTGAAAAATAAATTGAATCAGGCAGATGTATTTTTTACTCATTTCACTTGGCTTCCGCAAAACATTGAATTCAACGTAATAAAGTTATAATGACAACCACTCTCCTTTAATAATTCACACAAGTCCCACACATCTGAGATCCATTCACCCAATGTAATGTTTTAAATCTGCAGTCCAGATTTTCATTTATTAAAGACGAGCATCTGGGATTTCCATGCATTGTGGTAAAGTTTAGATCACAGGATTTTCCTCCACGGTTGCCCCCCGTGTTTTGGTTGGCCACGAGGAACACGACGGTGGTGGTCAAAGTCAGATCAGTTGATTATATACGAGGCCGAGTATTCCCCCTCAAGCCATTTTTCATCTTTAACACGAGTTATTTACAGAACTAAACATTTCCAGTATTGTATATCTGATTATTCATCCCCTACGAGCGGTAATAACTGGAAATATCCTCCCAAAACTGGAAGTTTGTTGAGGAAGACGACCGTGTAAAGTTACAGGGAAAACAGGACATTCTGTGGGACTTGGACGACTTTAGGAAAATCTCTTAGATTTGATTTTTTTTCTGCAAGGCAGGATGTGGGGGATTGCTTTAACCCAAAAAAAATGACCACTTGAATGACAATTCATCTTTAAAAGACACAATTACAACACAAATGCAAGGTTTTATTAGAAAAAGCAGTGTCAAAGTCATCATTGACATCAGTTGAACTGAGAAAAATGTCTTATGTACATAAAAAAAAACAATATGCAAAGTCATGAGTGATGTGGCTAATTTTGGAGGTATTAAAATTCCCAGAAGAAGCACTTTTGCGTCATTAGAATGCAAGTAAGTAATGTAAAGTGGCTGGACATCAAGATTTCTATCCACAACAATTTAGTAACAGTCATCTTTAATATGTAGTACAACTCAGAACCAGAATTCGGAGATGACAATGTAGATGACGGCGATGTTGCGGTGCGATACCGATCCTGACCTCACGTAGTTCAACAGCACTTGCAGCTCGATAGCTCGCGGCCCAACCAATGGCATCACCTGGTTCACCACACCTGGGGAAAATCATTTGGTTCAGCATACAGTGGTACCTTGAGATACGAGCTTAATTCGTTCCGGGACTGAGCTCGTATGTCGATTTTCTCGTAGTGGAACATTGAGGTATACTGATGATACCAAAAAGGGTTGAGAATTATAATGAAATACAGTAGTACCTCGAGATACGAGCTTAATTTGTTCCAAAACTTAGCTCGTATGTCAATTTTCTGTAATTCAAACAAACAGTTTTCCATTGAAATGAACTAAATAACAAATTAATTTGTTCCAACCCTCTGAAAAAGAATACCCAAAATATTTGATATTGGATTAGAAAAACATTTTTATTTTTTTAATTTGTCTTGTATCTCAAGAGAAATATTTGCCCAAAAATTTTACTCATATCTCGAATATGTCGGGCCACTCGTATGTCAAGGTACCACTGTATTTACAAAGTAGAAGTAGAAGACTTACCAACGACGTAACCATGGTAATGGCTCTTAATCACTTGGAATGAGCCACTGTCGTCCGTTTTCAGAATTTCAAAATTAACGTCAATATTGCTGTTGAAGGGTTGAGCTGGCATTGCCGTCTGCAGTTTCACAATCTCTGCAAAATAGACAAAAAAACACGCCATGTAAACGTATGCCACTTAAATCAAATTCTTAATGGAAAAACTCACTAGAGAAAAAATAACCGGAATTAATAGTATGAGAACCAGACCCCGTTCTCCCCAGGGTCCATCTCACCTTGGGGTTGACCGAGGTGCCTGTAATTTGGCTGAGAAACAACGATGTAATTAACAATTTGGATGGTGTCTCTCAGGCAGGCCACGTTGTTGGGATGGCAGGCTTTATGGCATCGCATTTGGACTGAGTTCTTGTCCACAGATCTAGATTTGAAGACACAAAAACCAACAGTAAACACATGATAAAGTCTGCATCATAAAATATTTGCACTGGGCTTTCAAAATAAAACCACAAAAAAGACCAGATCCAACTAGCAGGTGAGTCCAACTGGCCAAAACTGTGCGGTGGGATCGGAATGCCCCCCCAAAAAACGACATCTCAACCAATCACGTGTACAGGGGTCAACATTTTGACAAAAAAAAATACACATCTAAACAATGCAAAAAAAAAAGAATCCTAAACTATAATTATTGTGATTTATGTGGTATGAAGGCACTCTAAAAATCCCCAAATTGACCATTACCGCAGTTATGTTCAATCATTTTTTTTTTTTTTTTAATCAGTGGAACACTGGAAAATTTAATAAAAATGTCCGCTTGCGTTTACTTAGTGGCTACTGGCGTTTCGGTATCGTTTACAGCAAATGAAGTGTTAATCACCTGACATGGACTATCCATCATGAGTGGTTGCACCGCTAATTGGGTTGCCATGGTGATGCTTGGCCAGGGCCGTCCCCAAGTGCTCAAAAAACATATACGTGGCGAGCTTATTTTCCGTTTATAAATGGAAAGTGTCGTTTTATTGTCAGTTGAATTGCAAACACTTGAAAATAAGGACAGTGAGGGGCACACAGATGGGCTGGAAAAAGGTCATGGAGCTTTTCAATAGTGCCCTCTAGCGAGTTGAAAAGTATACTACAAGAGTTTTACGAAAAGGGGCTTTTCCAATTTTTGACAAACAGAACTGTGCTGTGTCACTTTAAGTCCCATTGTGACAAGTTTTAACATATGAATTAAATGATATAATCTTAGAAAAAGCAATCATAAAGACTTATAACTCATGAAATGGTGCAAAAAGTCATTTTTGTAACAGTTGGCCTCTGCATAGTTGAAATCAATGACATTATGGAATGTAAGAATCCAGCAGAAAGTGTATGACTGCCTAGAATATTTGACATTTTGACATTTACAGTGGTACCTCGAGATACGAGCTAAATTCGTTCCGGGACTGAGCTTTTATGTCGATTTTTTTGTCACTCAAACAAACGTTTCCCATTGAAATGAACTAAAACCAAATTAATTTGTTCTAAACCTTCTGGAAAAACAGTAGCCGGGACTCGGATGTTATCATGTGACAAATCGCAATACGAATTATAAGTATGAATTGAAACCTAAATAAGAAATATAATATTTTATCATTTTTAGCCATTTTGACACTAAAAATGAACACAACTCAGGGTTTAAGATAACCCAGATAAAAGGACCACTCGGATTCAAACCCACAATCGTCTCACCTGTGAACAAAGTAAACACTCACCCCTGTGCCGCTTTCCGGTAGAAGGGCGGACACTCCAGATCCAAACAACGATACCCTCCAAGGATATTGAAGCATAACTCTGACTCCTCACAAGAGTAGTTCCCAGAGGCGCATTCGTCAATATCTGAACAGAAAACTCTTTATCGCTTAAACAAATTCCCATTTCCACTTCCATCTTGAGTCCTCACCTTTACAGCTGCGACCATCGGACGCCATAGCGTAACCCTCGGGTGGACACGTGCAGTAGAAACTCCCTGGTACGTTGGAACAGCGATACGGACATATTTGTACGCCAGTGGGCAAGGCACACTCGTCGATATCTGACATGAAACGAAGTACATGTGAAGTAGTAGACAATTTACCGTAAATACAAAGCTTACCGTACCTTCGCATGTTACCCCGTCGAGACTGCTTAACTTGTAGCCGTAGTGACAGGAGCACTTGTAGGAGCCGTAGACATTGGTGCATTCCTGGCTACATGGTTTAGCCTCACATTCGTCGACATCTGCCATGGGAAGGTGGCAAAAGTAGTAGTAGGTTAGAAAATTCAAATTCTTCTGGCGTTTTTTTGGAATTTAGTACCTTCGCAATTCTTGCCATCTTCAGAGAGAAGGAACCCAGAGGAGCAACTGCAAAGGTAAGACCCTTCTATGTTGACACACTGGTGGACACATAATGTCTGGGGATAGTGGATGCACTCGTTGATATCTAAAAAGTGGAACATTAGGAATATTTATGATACCAAAAAGTGGGGAATTATGATGAAATACAGTGGTACCTCGAGATAAGAGCTTAATTTGTTCCGAAACTGAGCTCGTATGTTGATTTTATGGTAATTCAAACTAATGTTTTCCATTGAAATGAACTAAAAACTAATTAATTTGTTCCAACCCTCTGAAAAAACAACAAAAACAGGATATTGGATTGGAAAAGAAGTTTGATTTGTTCTAATTCTCCATCTATTAACAAAGTAACACATAACTAGTGGTTTGATATTACTAAAATGTGTTTAATAGTACTAAAATTATACCGATTTCGAAGGAGGGTGGTTGGTCTTGTTGCATGAATATCAGCTCCATGTTTAAAAATCAAGGGTAAGTATATTTTAAAGTGAATAGATTTAGAAATGTTGAAAAATTAAGGTGCTATTGTGGTTTCCCATTGAATCCGAACACACCATTGAATCTTTGTAGCTGTCCTTAAAATGCTTTAAAGAATTTACGGCATCTGAACTTAAGCTCGTGAACTATGCGAAGTACTTGTATACATGTACGCATTCCAAATTCAAAATATTAACCTTACCTTCACAGAGCTTGGTGATGCTATTGAACAAAAATCCATTATTGCATTTACAGCGATACGTGCCCAACATGTTGATGCAGGCGTGGCCTCGACACGGTTTCTGCACTTGGCACTCGTCAATATCTAAAAAGGAGAAACAACATGGAAAAGCCATTTTTATTGTCCATTTTTGATTACCAAACCAAGAAAATAAAAAACCTTTGCAGAGCGTTCCCTCTGCGTTCAAGTGGTAGCCTCGTCCACAGGTGAGCGTGTCTCTCCGACAAGTATACGAGCCAATGGTGTTGGTGCACGTTTGGCCGTGTTGACAAAGACCCGAGTTGCCGACGCACTCGTCGACATCTAAACAACAGGGAAAAAACATGTGGTTATCACATGGCCCTTTTAGTAGTATAGTGTTACCTCGAGATATGAGCTTAATTCGTTCCAGGATTGAGCTTGTATGTCAATTTTCTCGTAACTCAAACAAATGTTTCCCATTGAAATGAACTAAAAACTAATTAATTAGTTCCAACCCTCTGAAAAAACACCAAAAATAGGATATTGGATTGGAAAAAATGTTTGATTTGTTCTAATTCGCCATCTATTAACAATGTAATAAATAACTAGTGGTTTAATGGTATACTAAAATGTGTTTAATAGGACTAAAATAAGACAGATTTCGCGGAGGGTAGAGAGATGGGGGGAGACTTTTTGCACGGCAACACGCTCGTAACATAACATAAACAGAATTGAAATGAACTTGGATTACGATGTAGAAACAATCAAAATTAAGTTGAATCGAACATAACATTAAACTTAATTCTAATTTTGAACATGATGTTCTTATGAGCAGCATCTGGCATCCTCGGTCTACTTGTATATCAAAATTTGTCCGAAATTTGACTTGTATCTCGAATTGCTATTATCTTGGGCCACTCGTATGTCGAGGTAATACTGTATTACTTTTTAGGAAATTCACAAAAAAGTACTTACCGATACAGTTGGCGAAAGCATCCGGGATGAAGCCTTGGGAACATATTTCCTTCGGGTAACAGCGGAAGGAACCTTCAGAATTGATGCACGTGAAAGTTGGCTCGCAGTTGTGGAGATTCAAAGCGCATTCGTCAATATCTAAAATGGCAAAAGGAATAAAAATGCAAGGTTATAACAGCCATCCGTGATATTTCCTGACCGCATTACCTCGGCATTGATTACTATCCGTCTGTTGGTAGCCGGCGCCGCAGGTGATTTGCCGTTGACAGTGAAACGAGCCTTCCGTGTTGATGCACGTTTGGCCGGCGACACAGTTGTGGGCGCCTAGCATGCACTCGTCAACATCTAACGATCAATTAACAATCATTAGAAAAATAGATAAGAATAAAAAGTAGTCCCTCAATTAACAAAGACTCACCTTCACAGGTGATTCCGTCACTTCCTTGTCGATAACCGACAAAACAACCGCAGATGCCGCCTTCAAAACAAAGCTGAGAGCAATTCCTGACTGGAAAAAAAAGTGTATGTTCAAGTACAGTTTGTTGTTGTTGTTGTTGTTGTTGTCATTTTGATATCAACAAAAGAGATGGTAATTTTGGTCAAACCTGAACAGTTGTATGCCGCCACAGGAAGAATGAGGGTAACATTTGAATCCAATGGTGGCACCAACGTCCCAGTCACTGTAAAGATTCTGGTAACATTCACTGGAAATGAAAAAGGCCAACAACAAAAAAGAGTTTTTGCACGGCAACGCGCTCGTAACATAACAAACTAATTTAAATGAACTCTGATTACAATGCAGACACTCAAAAATAATAAGTTTAATCGAACCTTACACTAAACTTACTTCTCATTTTGTTTTAAATTTTGATACCTTTTTTCTCCCGGATTGGCTCTTTTTTGCCCCGCCTCCACACTGACTTTCAGACAATATCAAGGGTTGTTTCGAGTTTGTATTCCCTTCAAAATCTTCCCAAAATGATGTATACAAAAGTCCTCACAATAGGATAATGCATGACCACTTGCCAATGACAAGTAGTATATACTCTTCTCATATTAGCGAACAAGCTCTGCCATTTGCACTGACTAACGTGAAAAAAACACTGAAAAAAATGCAAAGCCCCGCCCAGTGCTCGTAGACACATTACACGATGGAGTTGTGGAGAGAGAGACAATGAAAATTTGTCTCGTATCTCAAGATAAGTATTTGCCTGAAATTTTACTCATATCTCAAATTTCTTGTATATCTGGGCCACTCGTATGTTGAGGTACCACTGTACTGAACGTAAGAACGTCTCACTTTCTCCAGAGGAATTTTCTGCTGTTGTGTAGTTTTGGGCACAGCAGGTTTTCGCCACGTGCTCGCACACTTTGCCCAACTCCACGTTAGACATGTCGCAAGTCCGCTCTTGTTCCGCTGACGCCATGCCCAACATGCAGCAGTCGCAGCACCTCTGAAGGCAGCCAATAGCGGAATTGGGATTTAAAAACAACAAGAGGTAGACATGATAGCGAGACGTTACCTTGGCGATCCGATTTTCCCAAGGTTGCCCGGGAAAGAAGTAACGTTCGCAAGCCCCCTGCATGTAAGCCGTGGTGGTGCCGTAGTTGCAGAGTAAATCCTCCATGTGCGCCGTGCAGCATTGTTCCTGGGCCAATCTGTGCCACAAACATCAACAATAGATCATATTATGTTCATGTTATATTTAGCTCATTCTCCCTTTTATTGGGATCACTATCACAACCCACCTAAGAAAATGTAACTTATACATTCTTTCCCATATATATATAATATACCCAAGTATATGAAATGATTTTTGTTTTTTTTGAGCCACCCGTTTGAGCGCCATTTAATATACCCCTGCCGTTTAATATACCCCTTCCGTTTAATATACCCGGGCATAAAGAGTTGGTTCGAGGCCCGCTTTAACGTCAACTTGATTTTACGCGGACCATTTTAGATATAATATTTAGATTTTTTTTCATATAAATGGATTAAAAGAACTGGAATAAAAATCCCTGAATATTCAGTTTTTTATAGACCTAAAACAATGTTTATTCTAGCTTTTTTAATATATATATTTTTAGATTTTACAAAATGATTTTTGAACGAAAAACTGAAAAAAAATGATTAAAAAGTTACAATTATTGATTGAAAAGGGGGAAAATCAGGAAATTTAATATACATCTATACTCTATATACTATACTATGCCATTTAGTATGCCCCTGTCGTTTAATATACCCAGGTATATTAAATGGGAGGGTATATTAAACAGCAAAATACATTAGTCCGAAAAAGAGGCTCGTTGGACAAAAAAGCACATTTGTATGAAAGAAAAAAAATAGAATAAAAAGTCCCTTACCTGCATGTGTGAGAGTGAGAAATATACGGCAGGTCGGTGCAGTTGAATATGCTCTGAGCATTCTCCTTACCGTCCAAGCAACATCCGTGGATTGTGTGCGGGTGCGTGGACCCTAACATGGCTGTAAAAAAAACAAATTAGTTTGGCTGCAAAACATAAAAAACATAGCAATCAAAATGTTCTTACCGTAGCCACGGGAAAACCCACACAAAAGGAGGAGTAAAGTCCACATGGCCAGTGCGTCGGGCTGAGTTTACAGAGATAGGCTGGGAAGAACGCCGTTTACCTTGGAAATGTGGGAGTGTGTGAGAGGGTGGTGGGAAGAGGCTTGGAAAGACATCGACGTAGTTATGACTTTAGAAAAAAAGGGGAATTGTCATTTGGGAGGGAAGAAGAAAAATTGGGATACGTACAAGCAAAAAGGTATCAAGTAAAGAAAAGTATTTACTTTGGCTAATGTGTTGGTTAACATCATCAAAATGTAAGATTGGCCTTTGTTTCTATTTGCTAAATTTGTATTTATTGATTTTTTTTATATATATTTTTTCGTCCAGGGCAAAATACACACAAGCCACATTAATTTGAGACCCCTCTACTTGATAAAATGCTAG
Source organism: Stigmatopora nigra (assembly GCF_051989575.1). Lineage (NCBI taxonomy): Eukaryota > Metazoa > Chordata > Actinopteri > Syngnathiformes > Syngnathidae > Stigmatopora > Stigmatopora nigra. Next base: position 3,812,597 of record NC_135530.1, read on the forward strand.
ATTTGACTTATTTATCTACTTATTTTGATCTAAATGTCAATACATTCAGTGTTAAATTCCTTAAATCTAAAGTTATATCATTTGATGGCTTAAAACTAGTCCACATATCTCAGTTTTCAAGTCGTACAATGTGCTATGTTCGAAAATTTGTTCCCGCATAACAAGTACGAGGCCACTGAACGGGTGAGTTACGTTCTATTCGAAGAATTGTCTACCACTGATAAATGTTTATCTGCGGAGATTAAGGACGAGGGAATAAAAAAAAAAGAAAAAAAACAAGGTTATTGCTCGAAAGTTTTTCTCCCTTTTTGGATGAGCTAATGTCGAAGATAAAACAGATAAGACAGCACTGTTTGTTTTCTTTTAAAAAAGGGATGTTTAAATGGACAAACATTTATCGGGACAGGATATACAGTCGTGATGAATTAAAATATTTTCAGTTCATTTCTATGACAAACATTGGTTTGAGTTACAAGAAAATCGACATAAGAGCTCATTCCTTGAATTAATTAAGCTCGTATCTCGAGGTACCACTGTATATACTTTCAACAGCTAGCTTTTTGCATTTGGGGTGAAGGAAATCAGTCATGATGACCAGTTAAATGAATCAAATCAATTGAAAAAAATGTCCATCCGCCTTGTGGAAAATACCATTGACGATGCTTGTTCAGTCAAGCCTTGCTATACATTTCCTATTGCAAAATATGGAAGACTGCCTGCCTTGGTGCTTCCTATGTTTCCGTATCAGGACTGAGCATCTCGCCTTCGGCTTTCTCTTCGGTTGCGACATTTTCTGGGGCGCTTTCCTGCTTTTCTCCTACATCGGAAGTCTGGTCAGGTTCGCTAGCAAGTGCAGCGTTGAATTCTTTCGGAGAGCCCATTGGTTCCTCAACCACAGGTTGGGAAGCTTGAATTTCTTCGCCCTCTGGTTCGACATTTTCCTGGGAAAGTGGCTCTTTCTTCTCTTGGGCCGTAACTTCTGTCTGGGTTTGTGAGGGGTTCGTGTCTGTGGATTGATCTTTCGATTTTAGGTTCTCTTCCGCGGGCTCGTTCTCGGGTGGGGTGGCGTTCTCGGGTGGGTTGGCGTTCTCGGGTGGGTTGGCGTTCTCGGGTGGGCTAGCGTTCTCAAGCGGACTGGCCGCTTTTTCCTGGCGCTCCTCTTCGTCGTCGATCTCGTCCTCCAGCGGTGGGATCATGCCTTCCTCCCTTCCTCCCGGGAAGGTCTTGTCGGGGTACAGCAACTTGAGCTTCTCCTCAAAGTAGTCCTCCAAGTACAAGCCGGCGCCGCCCACTCCTGTGCTGGACTGAAAGCAACAAATAATAAGAACTGGGAGCCAAACTAGACAAAAAACAACAAAATCATCCTCAGGTATATTGCAAAAAATACAGATATAGTACAATATTAAAGAAAATCACAATCAAAAGAGCATGTTGCATTATCTCCCATATAGTAGCAGTAGTAGCAGTAGTGTTAATAGTAGGAGTGGTGGTAATAGTAGTAGTGGTAGTAGTAATATATAAATAAAAATAATCCATAGGTATGTTGCTTAAAAATACTTTATACTGTATATTTGTTTTTTACACTAGCAATTCCTGGTTCTCTGACATGAACACTTTTTCTGAGTTAAGCACGTTACTACATCATTTTACCTTATAGTACTTGGCACAGTTCATGAATATGAGCCTGACGTCTGCGACAAACTCTTCTGGGGTGCGGTAACGGTCCCCGTCTTGCGCCTTCCACCCCAGCTTCTTCTTGATCAAAGACAAATCCATGGGATTCCCGATCACCTCTTTATATCTTTTGGACTCCTGCCCAAATAGAGGCAATTAAAAGCCAAATTCCAAGAAGCACGGATTTCATTCCCTCCGTTTCCAAAATCTTACCGACGTGTGTTGGAAGTGGGAGCTGAAGTCGCTACAGAAGAGAAGTAGAAGCAGCCGCTCACACGTCTGCAAAAGGAGTCCGTCCAAACAATGAGAGGCCTGGTAGAAAGGAACCCAAATGAAGAATAATTGCGCACCCTTTGGTCGACAGCCGGCAGTCTTTCGGGACCCTGCGTGTCATTGTAGTTGCACTCGTACAGCATTTCCGGTGAGACCAGGTCTCGACAGAAGGAGCAGAACCACTCGCCGCTGTGAGAAAAGAGACATGAGGATTAAATCGGGGGATTCAAACTCTGTTTGGTTCGTGCTCCATGTAGTGGTGGTAGTAATAGTATTGGTGGTAATAGTAGTAGTGGTGGTAATAGTAGTAGTGGTGGTGGTAATAGTAGTAGTGGTAATGGTGGTAATAGTAGTAGTAGCGGTGGTAATAACAGTAGTGTTAATAGTAGTAGTAGTGGTGGTAATAGTAGCAGTGGCGGTAAGAGTAGTAGTAGTAATAGTTCTAGTAGTAGTAGTAGTAGTGGTGGTGGTAGTAGTAATAGTGGTAGTAATAGTAGTAGTGTTAGTAGTAATAGTTCTAGTAGTAGTAGTGGTGGTAGTAGTAATAGTGCTAGTAATAGTAGTAGTGGTAATAGTAGTAGTGGTAACAGTAGTAGTGGTAATAGTAGTAGTGGTAATAGTAGTAGTGGTAATAGTAGTAGTGGTAATAGTAGTAGTGGTAATAGTAGTAGTGGTAATAGTAGTAGTGGTAGTAGTAATAGTTCTAATAGTAGTAGTGGTGGTAGTACTAATAGTGCTAGTAGTAGTAGTGTTAGTAGTAATAGTTCTAGTATTAATAGTGATGGTAGTAGTAATAGTGCTAGTAGTAGTAATGATGGTAGTAGTAACAGTGCTAGTAGTAGTAGTAGTGGTGTCAGTAGTAATAGTGCTAGTAGTAGTAGTAGTGGTGGTAGTAGTAGTGGTGGTAGTAGTAGTAGTGGTGGTGGTAGTAGTAGCATGATTATGAAATATTGATCCATATATAAAGGCCTATCGGTTTAGAAGGCACGCTGCCGGCTTTTGTGAAAATTGAGGAAAATACTGTACTTATTTCTGGATTCTGATAGTTTTCGTACCTAGGTGACTCATTGAGTACAGGTATATGGCAAGAGAGATGGAAAACTTTGGGACACTTGTCGCAGCACAGCAGCTCTCCTCCATTCTGGCACACAGCGCACCAGTCCTCGTTGGGATCGTCCGCCGCCGCCGCCACGGCGCTCTCGCCGGAACTGGGTTGAGCTCCCGGCTGAGGGCGGGGCTCCGTCGGCAGCTGGGTGGAGTAAGGGGTCCCGATCTTGAGCTGGAGCGTGGGACAGGCCCCGGTGCTGCTGTCGGGAAGACTGGACTGCACCTATGAGAAAATGAAAAGAGTGGTGAAGGAAAAGTAGAAATAAAATAGCCAAATATTCCAAGACATCTTTGCCCTTACGAAACGGACTTCCTCTTCATCCTCCGGTTCGTCCTTGATGACGATGACGGGTCCGGGGGACGACCTTTTCCGTCGTTTGGCTGCGGGACCGCACGGGCTTTCGGAATTGGGCTTCCAGGATACCGTCCTTCATTGCCATGATTGTGGAAAACAAAAATAAATGGAATTTTGGAGGATGACATGGTCAACAATCTCCTCCCATGCTTTTAGTTTGTTATTTGAAATTATCATTAAAAAATATACACAGCCTGCTGTTTTTAGCTTGTAGAAATCAGTGCTAATCTAATCATTGGTCAACTAATGAGTTTGCCTTTAACTGGAACAGAAAGTGACCTGAACATGCCCTAAAATGAACAGGATGCGACCTCAAATCAACAAGAAGTGACTGGCGGAAGTTGAACAGTCAGCAGGAAAAAAAACAATGTCCCTATGAATAGGATTTTTTTTGTCATTACAAATGACTCAGAAAAGGTCAAAAATAAAGGTTCAGCATGACTTTTCATTTCTTACCCTACGCTTCGTTCTGTAGATGACGGCTTAGCTGTTGGCGAATTGTTCCTTCCTTGAACTTAATGAAATAGAAGGAAAATAATCCACATCAGTGTTAGATATAGTGTGACAGAAACAGGGCATTCTATTCACATCATTTACCAAGCTTGTCAAGAGTCGGCGAGGTAAAGTTGGGCCTGGTGAGGGCGATGTTGAGAGTGGTAGGTGGACCGCCGGGTTCAGTCCTCTTCAGGTAGGAAAGTTCTGCCATGTTCCGCTGTGGGAAAAAAGGGAGAGCATTAATCCACCATGTTTAGGATACAGAACACATTGGGGTTATTCAACCAACCTGGTTATGTGGTACTTGTGCACCCCCTCCAGGAGGCACAGGATGCGGATAGCGGAACGTGCCCTGTTAGCAAAATACAGCATGTTTTGGAGCGGCAGCAGGGTTTCTCCCACTGCTTTATAAACCTGGAGTGCTGCCAGTCTTCAAACCTACCTGGGGAGACGGGAAGACGGCGTTCTGCAGCAAAGACGACGAGTTGGGACTCCTGGTGGTGGCGTGTGGACCCCCGTATCTGCGTCCCATCTGCGTTATGCCGCTCATGCTCTGGGAAGGGGAGGAGCCTCCTTGAACGGGTCGGGTCGGCGGCGGAGCGCCGTGCGGAGCTCCGTGTGGACCGCCGTGCGGACCGCTGAGCCGTGCATTCTGGTACCAGGACCAGTGGTTGGATGCGCCTTGCCTCTGGGTCAGCTGGGACATTTTTTCAACCTGAGATAGAGGAATGGGTGCACGTTTCATGTTGGAGTTTGATTTATTTATGAATAAGGTACAGCACATATTCATGTACATGTTCATGAATATATAGAAGTAAATATGTCAGATATACAGCTACTAATACAACTACTGTGTCACTGCTATTAATACAACTACTGTGTCACTGCTACTGATACAACTACTCTGTCACTGCTAGTAATACAACTACTCTGTCACTGCTAGTAATACAACTACTACTAATACAACTACTTTGACACTACTACTAATACAACTACTTTGACACTACTACTAATACAACTACTTTGACACTACTACTAATACAACTACTTTGACACTACTACTAATACAACTACTTTGACACTACTACTAATACAACTACTTTGACACTACTACTAATACAACTACTTTGACACTACTACTAATACAACTACTTTGACACTACTACTAATACAACTACTTTGACACTACTACTAATACAACTACTTTGACACTACTACTAATACAACTACTTTGACACTACTACTAATACTACTACTACTACAATACTACTACTAATACTACTACTTTGACACTATTACTAATACAACTACTTTGACACTACTACTAATACTACTACTAATACTACTACTAATATTACTACTAATACAACTACTTTGAAACTACTATTAATACAACTACTTTGACACTACTACTACTACTACTACTACTACTAGTACTACTACTTTGACACTACTACTAATACTACTACTAATACTACTACTAATATTACTACTAATACAACTACTTTGAAACTACTACTAATACAACTACTTTGACACTACTACTAATACTACTACTACTACTACTACTAGTACTACTACTTTGACACTACTACTAATACTACTACTACTACTACTACTACTAGTACTACTACTTTGACACTACTACTAATACAACTACTTTGACACTACTACTAATACTACTACTAATACAACTACTTTGATACTACTACTAATAAAACTACTTTGACACTACTACTAATACTACTACTAATATAACTACTTTGACACTACTACTAATACTACTACTAATACAATTACTTTGACGCTACTACTAATACAACTACTTTGTCGCTACTACTAACACAACTACTTTGTCACTACTACTAATACAGCTACTTTGTCACTACTATTAATACAACTACTTTGTCACTACTACTAATACAGCTACTTTGTCACTACTATTAATACAACTACTTTGTCACTAATACTACTACTATGTGCTGCGCTGGGGAGAGCGTGAAGCTTGCGTAAAACTTTCCCCCCTACCTGCATTTGCAGTTGGGCTAGCGTGCTTTGACGCTGCTGAGCGGACATAAGCCCTACAGCCGGCACCTCTCCTCGTGGACCTCCTGCTTGAGTGGGCGCCGGCGGCTGCATTGGGCTTCTTTCCACCAAAAGAGAACCTAGAGTCCAAGTTAGCCATTTTACAATTGACAATACACCACCACATAGCCAAAGCGGCCATTTTATCTGCGACCGCAACTCACCGAGATCAACGTTTGAAGCCCAGAAACCAGAGCGGCACTGAAAGCGAACAGAACTCTGGGGGATGATGGTGGAATTGCATCTGGCACCCATTAGATAGTGAATTTGGAATAGAATCTGAAAGGAGAGTTTGCATTGATCAAGGCTGTGTTCAAATCCCACTCTCACCTCGGGGGGTAATTTACGGAATTCTATAGATTGGATGTGACAATCCACTTACAAGCCTCTTGCAGTAGAGCAGCGCCATTCCACTATGGTTGGCCGTGGCCCATGAAGTGAAACTAATCACATGGTCAAGTTGCCGGCGCAGCATGTTGATCTCATCCTGCTGCTTTTTCAGAACCAGCTCGTGGTCTTTGGTCAGAGACTAGGCAAAAATATACCCGTATTAGGTCTACCCATCCAAAATGTCCCCCATTGGTGGGCAATTGAAACCAACCTCAAGCTGGTTAGCCAGAACTTTTCCTTTCCGGTTGATCTCCATAATCAAGTTGCAGATGGACTTCTTGATTTCATTTGTGACAGATCTTCTGTTTTCTTCAACTTGCTGCAGTCTGAAGAAGGAATAAGTAAAAAAAATGTGGACCCGCTCCAACAATAACAGACTTAACAGAAATAATTACCCATTGCTTATAGAGCAAGAGATTTCTTCAATGGCCTTTCTCTTTTCTTGCAACTTTTGAGTCATGTTCTCCAGATACTGCCTGTGGTGCCTGTATGCGTCTTCCAAAAACTGGTAACTGTGTAAAATGAAGATGCTCAGCTCAAGAGTTGAAACACTGTACAGTGGTACCTTGACTTAATGTCTCTAGTCCCAACACCCTCTATGTAATGTCTCTGCGAGCACTGGGCGGAGCGTTGCATTCAAAAGTCTCTACGTCTAATTTTAGTATTATTAAATACATTTTAGTACTATTAAAGCACTAGTTATTGAATTTTTATGTGAATAGATGGCAAATTACAACAAATAAAAATATTTTTCCAATCCAATATCCTGTTTTGGGTGTTTTTTCAGAGGGTTGAAACAAATTAACTTGTTTTTAGTTCATTTCAATGGGAAAAGTTGGTTTGAGTGACAAAAAAAAAAAAAAAAAAAATCGACATACGAGCTCAGTCCCGGAACGAATTAAGCTCTTATCTCAAGGTACCACTGTCATCATAATTTCAATTCTTGGCCCGTACTTGTGATCCTTGTGTTTGAGTAACTGACAGTCACGGCACGTGAGGCGATCGCAGGTCTCGCAAAAAAGCTTCAATGGCTCCTGCTTATGGATGTCACAAAATACGGGTTTCTGCGAGGAAACAGCGACTGCTTCTGCACGTGAGAAGGAAAAAAAATTAATTGAATTTTTATTTCAAAGCACATCATAGGATTGTCGCAATAGTTGACTCATGTCAATCACCTGGAGACATTTCCTTCTTTTGCCTTATGGTGTGATCCCTGGTGAATTTTACCCTCTGATGCGCCTCGATACAAGTCACGCACAAGAATTCCACACATTCCAAACAGTAGCCCGTTGCTTCCGTGTTGTCGTCACAGCTCATACATACCTGTCATAACACAGGTTCAGATAAGAAAGTGATGCTTGGGCGAAAATGGACATTTAAACCGTCAAACCTGGCTGTTTTTTTCCATGGTACTGCTGGGGACTTCTGCGGAGTCCTTGACAAAAAAATTGTCCAACATGTCCATTTCCCAGCATTCGTTTTGACATACTGGACAGCGAATGGTTCCCACTGGAAGGAAGGATTACATGGTTGTGTCATGAAAAACAAACAAACTTTTTTAAATTTAATTTTGTTTTTATTTTTGTACACCAAGGGTTGGTTCACGGGCCGCTTTAACGTCAACTTGATTTCACGTGGGCCAGACTACTTTAGATATAATATTTAGATTTTTTTTTTTTATAAATGGATTATAAGAACTGGATTAAAAGCCCTGAATATTCTTTTTTTATAGATCTAAAACAATGTTTATTTCAGTTTTTTATATATATATTTTTAGATTTTTTAAAATGATTTTTGAGTTAAAAACACAGAAAAAATGATTTAAAAATTACAATTAGTGATTTAAAAGGGTCAAATCAGGAAATTTAATATACATCCATACTTTTCATTTTAATTTGATCCTAAAACAGAAAGTCTGCACTCATGATTTACTTTCCCGGGCCACACAAAATTATGCGGGGCCACATTTGGCCCCCGGGCCGCCTCTTTAACACACCAATTGTGGACAGATTTTGGAGAGTTGAAAACATCCATTTTTGGCCTGGTGATGACAACCAAACCCATATGTCAACAAACCCTGCTCTCCCCTTACATAAAAATGGGATAGGACGATGCTTCACTCACATTGGTTGTTGCTCTTGTCCACTTGTCCGAGTGGGTTGAGGGACTGTTCCCTTCTGGGTTCGACTCCCCTGAACGGTGCAGGCAGACATCTCTTGCAAAACGAGTGAAGACAAGGCAGCAATTTGGGCTCTCGGTTATGAAAGCTCAATTTACAGATGGGACATGTATCCATGAGCCCGATGGTGTTTTGGGGTTTCGGTTTCTCTTCCCCAAGTGGTAAACTTTCCGCCTCGTTCTCCACAATAATGACAATGTCGTCGTTCCCAATAGATTGGCTAGTCGAATCCATTTCGCCCGGCGTGTATAGATTCTTTTGTAAACTGAATGACGTTTCGTTTAAGTTAAAGCACAAAAGGACAGTGTATTTTTATATTTGCTATACTCACGGGACATCGCAATCATTTATTCCGTTACATCTATTTTCATATTATCTGACCCGTTACAAGCCTATTAATGTTGCGAACCGTAATAAATGCGTTGGAACTAGTAGGCTAGCATGGTTAGCAACATTGCTATGAAGTCGTCTTATCTGGTTAAATGTGATCCATTTGGCATTGTTTGCGTTTAAAACTGTGTTTATATGACGTCTTATTTGTTTAAAAATGGGATATAACTCACGTTAAAATGAATAAAATGTGTCTTTTGGAGAAGCGGCCATCGGTTCTTTTTACGCGACAGAGGCACCAATTGCCCATAATGCACTGGGGTGTCTTAAAGAGACAATGTCTCATTTAAAATGCAAATTAATGTGCAAATTCACTCCTAAAAAATGACGGGATAACGGCTTGACTGACGCAGACAATCCAATTGTTATTTTGAAATGGTCGCTTATTGTGCGTGGGTGGGGTTTTCTCTACGCACAGAGGGCGTGCAGCCAGAATTACCAAATGACACATGACTGCATGTGGTCATCGGTGCACGCAGACGTCGTGTTGCTGCTGGAGGAGAAAATTTCATGAATTATTAAAACTTTGCTGATGATGAACTGGACCACCGAAAGTCACGTTGTCCCCCTTTGCGATGGGACGAGCATTCCCGTCATCGGACTGGGGACTTACGCAGATCCGCGCACGGTAAGATCCGTTGCTTCACATATGCTGATCGATCATAAAGAAACCCCAAAACAAAACATTAAAAAAAAGAAAAATCCTCCAACTTAAACCTCTATCAACTGATTTTCATGTCGTAGACCCCCCCAAACACTACGTATAATGCTGTTAAAGTCGCTATTGAGACCGGATACAGACATATTGATGGAGCTTTGATTTATTACAACGAGCATGAAGTGGGACAAGCCATCAGAGACAAAATAGCAGACGGGACTGTAAAAAGAGAAGAGATCTTCTACTGCGGAAAGGTTTGCCAAAAGGATTGGACTTGTACATCTTGCATGAATAAATATATTAACGTCCGACTTTGTGAACTCTTGTGCAGCTCTGGAACACATTCCATTCACCAGAACTGGTCCGGCCTGCTCTGGAGAAAACTTTGAAGACATTACAGTTGGAATATGTCGATTTATACATCATTGAGTTACCCATGGCGTTTAAGGTACAATTGCATTTATTATAGGAAAGGCAATCTGCGGCTCAAGAGTCACATTTGGCTTATGGCATTATTCTATTGTGAAAAAATGTGCAAATCCAGGTGGTAGAAAAATCCTTCAGTGGCGCACTGCTGTTTTTTTTTATATAAAATGAAATCAAAACAAGAGAAAATTCATCATACTATTATTTTCATTTTTTATATATTTTTTTTAAAGCCAGGGGAAAACTTCTATCCAAGAGACGAGAATGGGAAATGGATATATCATGAGACTGACCTTTGTGCAACTTGGGAGGTGAAGTTAATTAATAACTTGAGTAGTATTGATTATTGCAGAAAAGCACGCGACTGAAAAAGACTGGTATTTGCTCACCCACATTTTTTGGTGTTTGATTTACTTAAAAATGACCCAAACTATTTCCCTCCAATAGGCTTTGGAAGCTTGCAAAGATGCAGGACTGGTGAAATCGCTCGGGGTATCCAACTTCAACAAGCGGCAACTGGAGGAGATCCTCAACAAACCTGGACTGAAACACAAACCAGTTTCAAATCAGGTGCAGAAAATGAACTGTGTGGATTTTTTTCCACTATTGAAACAAATACAGTCGTACCTCGAGATACGAGCTTAATTCGTTCTGGGACTGAGCTCGTATGTCAATTTTCTGAACACTGAAAAAAAATGCAACGCTCCGCCCAGTGCTCGTAGATAAGAAATGCGGCAAAAAAGACAGGGCACTAAAATCATAAACAGCCTCTCATGCCTTGGCCACCTGGCTTTCTCGAATCTCGAAATTTGTCTCGTATCTCAAGATAATAATTTGCTCGAAATTCTTGTATGTCAGGGTACTCGTATGTCGAGGTACCACTGTACTTATGTATATGGAAAAAAAGCTGACTTAGCATTTCTTTTCAGGTTGAATGTCACCCATTTTACACTAACCCAAAGTTGTGGGAGTATTGCAGGCAGAAAGACATTGTCATTGTGGGATACAGCCCATTAGGCACATCTAGAGACGCATCCTGGTATTGAAGACACATCCTGATTGATTCATATCCTAAGAAAATGCCTTTTTGTTTAAAAAATGGCTGTCTTGTAGATGTAGAAATGTCATTTCTCCACAGGGTGAATTTAACCTGCCCACCATTACTGGAAAATGAACTTCTTGTGTCACTGGCTTGTAAATACAAGAAGACCACAGCTCAGATTGCACTCAGGTTTAATGCTCAAAGGGGAGTGGTGGTTATTCCAAAAAGTTTCAGCCCACATCGTATAAGGGAGAACTTTCAGGTTGGTTGGGTCATTATATAAGTTTTAGATTCATGTCGATTCCAATCTCCAGTTACAATGTCCGTTCATGCAGATCTTTGATTTCTGCATTTCCGATGAGGATATGAAAGCCATTGATGGTCTAAATCAAAATATTCGCTTTGTGGAGCTTCTCATGTGAGTAATACAGTATTAGTTGACAGGTTGTTTGAAAAAAAAAAAGATATTTATTAATGTTTTATTATTCTACAGGTGGGCTGACCATCCCGAGTATCCATTTCACGATGACTACTAAAAAATAGTAAAGTATTTTCTGCTCTTGTCATATATGATTTGGAGTATTATGCAAATCAAATACAATCAGCTATTTTACATTTTAAAGGGTTTTAATTCCTTATCATTGTGTACGCTCTTGTTTTATGTATTAACCAAACTATGAATTCCAATAATGTAACAGAATTTATATACTCCATTTTTAACAGATTTGTTTTAATCTGTAAGCATGTTAAATAACATAAGCTGGATAAAAAAATGATTGTTGTGCTTTTTTTTATCTTATTGGCCCAAAATCATCATATTTCATACATGAATTTTGTGCAAAATGATTTTCCCATGATAAAAACTGCTGTATAATATAATATACAATATCACGAAAAATTATATTCTTTTCTTCTTCTGAGGTACCTTTAAAGGTTCAACATCTAGAGGTTTAATCATATGTCAATGAACATGTGTTTTTGTTTTGTTTTCTTTTTGAATAAAATTTATAAAATAAATTATTAATGTCAATAGCAACTCCGAGTCGCTCGAGGCGCTACCACAATCACTGTGGCAACAACAGCGATGTGCGACGTTAAATTATTTAAAAAGTGACTTAAGAAAAACTACAGATCCAGTTTTTTACGGATTTAAAACAACAAGCAACGCATTATTTATCATAACATGTCATTTAAAATCTGGAAAAGCAACGTTTTTCCCCAAAGCTGACTGCGCAACGCTCGCTTGCCTAGCTAACCAAATTAGCCTTCTGCTAGTTTCCCTTACGCGTAATGAATGGCGGAAGACGACTGAAGGGGTCGATCAACAATGCTCTTGAGTTACCTGATCCGAATAAAAATGATGGTTTTTATCCGTAGCATTGGAATGCCTTAAATGGACATTTATTCCCTGAAGTGAGTACGCCTGATGGGAAGCGCAACATCGCTGAGATCTCATGTGTTCCACAGTTTAGCAGCCGGAGCTAACTAACATCGCAACCCTGGATTGTGTTGTTTTTATTCTCAAGAAACTTTTGTGGATCTAATCTAACCAAATCACATGGGGAAAAGTCTTGGACTCGGATCTAATGTGAATCTGCGTCTGAGAAGAGAGGCGTGATGATGGCGTTTTGGATTTACACTGTCCTCTGTCCTCTTTAGGAGAGGCGACAAAGCTCCACAAATCTGAGTGTTTTTTTGCATTAATCCAAACCTGAGTAAGGTGCAAAATAAAGCCATAACATCCCATAATTTCAACGTGGTTGACGTTATTTACATGAAGAAAAGATTATGGAAGATGTTCCACGCGATGAGGAACCTTTGGATCTGTTCATGGCCTGTTGAAAGCAACTTGAGAATATTTACAATACACGATTAAAAGACACAGTGGGCTAAAAACACCCATAAAATGTCTGCATCTGCAGTCGGTGAGTTTGTACCACCTCCCGAATGTCCTGTTTTTGAGCCCAGTTGGGAGGATTTCTCGGACCCTCTTGGATTTATCAATAAAATCCGACCCATCGCTGAGAAAACTGGCATCTGCAAGATCAGACCGCCGGAGGTACATTGAAAAGCATCCATAACAACACACAAAAAAAGAGTATTTTCATATATTGTCTGTATTTATTGCTTTGTTCTATATGCCTGTTATTATAAATATATAAAAGAAAAACATGAGCAGTTACCCTGACTTCACTTAAAGGTCATACAAAGCTTATATTCTGACTTTCCTACCCAAATTCTTTAATTTCACTTCATTTGATTGAAAATGTTGACTTTAAAACGAATTTAAATGAATATAATTCATGTAAAAACACATATTTGGCAAGCTATTTCACATTAGCTTGATGTTGAGGCCCTCTCATGCCTCAAAACTGCATTTTTGTAGAATGCTTAGTACAGACGCACCCCTACTTACAAATAACTTGCGTTCTGAGCACTTATTCATAAGTAGAATTTGTTAGTACGTTGATTCAGAGCTATATTTTGTATTATAATTTATGTTTAAGGCCTATATAAGTATATTGGAGGTTAATATAAGTGCATTTGTATGTTTAAGGCTTGGATAAGTAACCAGCATTGGTTTGTACTGAAAAAAACATTTAATAAAATGGAGAGAATACATACAGTACTGTATACATACATTTGAAAGAGTGAGAGAGAGATATTTACTAGAAATGCAAATATTTTTCAGGACTGGCAACCTCCGTTTGCCTGCGATGTGCGCCACTTCAGGTTCACGCCTCGAGTACAAAGATTAAATGAACTTGAAGTAAGTAAATAATCATTACATTGACATGCTGTATCTCAGAATATTAATATATGTGCATGATGTAGGGGAGAACAGGGTTGGTTGTCACTGTCGCTATGACTCAACCACCAGAGGGCAGTCTTGTGCAAGTGTTACAAACTTACAATGTCCTCATTTTTTTGTCTCCAGGCGCTTACGCGTGTGAAACTCAACTTTTTGGACCAAATTGCAAAGTTCTGGGAACTGCAAGGGTCAAAAATTCGTTTCCCACATGTGGAGAGAAAAGTCCTGGATCTCTATCAACTCAGCAAGGTATACTTGGAGTATTATATGTATATATATATGTTTTGTGATAATATCCGCAAAAATCTCCCCTGTGTTTCCAGGTCGTGGCTTCCGAAGGTGGTTTTGAGACTGTGTGTAAAGAGAAGCGGTGGTCCAAAGTGGGCAGCCGGATGGGCTTCCCACCAGGGAAAGGCACCGGCTCGCTTCTACGATCCCACTATGAGAGGATACTTTACCCCTACGAGCTTTTCCAGTCTGGAGCCTCTCTTACTACTGTACGGATGGTCAATAAATCCTTATTTTTTAAAAGAAAAAATGATTTTTATATACAGTGGTACCTCGAGATACGATCTTAATGCCTTCCGGGACTGAGATTATATGTTGATTTTATTGTAGATCAAATGAACGTTTCCCATTGAAATGAACTAAACACGCAACACGCTCGTAACATAACTTAAACAAATTTAAATGAACTTGAATTATGATGCAGACACACTCAAAAATAAGTTAAATCGAACCTAACACTAAACTTAATTCAATTTTTTTTGACATTTTGATACCTTTCTTCTCCCGGGTTGGCTCTTTTTGCCCCGCCTCCAACCTGACTTTCACTATCGATAAGCTGTTTGCTTTTGTATTCCCTTCAAAATATTCCCAAAATGATGCACACAAATGTCCTCACAATAGGATAACGCATGACCACTTACCAACGAGAAGTAGAATATACACCATTTGCACTGACTAACGGGGAAAAAAACACAAAGAAATGCAACACTCCGCCCAGTGCTCGCAGGGACATTACAAAGAGGGAGTTGTGGGGAGAGAGACTGAGTCCATGATGTTCTTATGATCATATATCAAAATTAGTCTTGCATCTCAAGATAAATATTTGCTCAAAATTTCTATGATTGCTTTCATTAGGGCCTCCAGCAACTCTACGTGGATAGCGAGGATTGCGAAGGAGTGGACGAGGGAGTTGGCGAGGAGACGGTGGAAGACGACGACCGAGAGGAGGACGAAGGCAAAGACAAAGATGGCGAAGTTGATCTAGCGCAGACAAAAGAGCGACGGTCAAGGCGCCTTAAATCAGAGGTGGGGCTATATAACGAAATACACTACTGTTATATAAGGGGGTGCCTAATATGCAAAAAATCCAGTTTTTTACTATTATGTATTTCAATTTTAGAGGGAAAACAAAGAACCCAAAGGCCTCAAGCTCTTCGGCGCCACTCCCAAGATGGTCGACTTGGAAATAGTTTCAGCAGGTATGAGACCTTTAGTTTGGCCTACATTGTTTCAAATGGTTTTGAAGAAGCTCCAAATGTTGCTTTTGGCCTTAGACGACGACGGCTACCACAACAAGCACCGTCACCTGAAAGCTCAAGCTTTTGCCATCAAAATGCGACCTCGCAAGGAGACGCTGGAAGTCAATTTTGTGAGTGTCGGAGTGTCCACTCGCTAGGGCCACTGCTTTTTACGTCATGGCAATTGAATGTGACACCCTCTACAGATCGACCTGTACTTCTGCCTGATGTGCGGACGTGGCGACGAGGAAGACCGCTTGCTGCTTTGCGACGGCTGCGACGACAGCTACCACACTTTCTGCCTCATCCCGCCTCTTCACGACGTGCCGAAAGGCGATTGGCGCTGTCCCAAGTGTGTCGCCGAGGTAAACCCAACGTGTTTTTCTTCTGACCGTGTTTCACAAATGGACGATTGGTAGCGGACCATTTTAGATATAATATTTTGATTTTTTTTTTTAATAAATGAATTAAATGAACTAGATTAAATGCCCTAGATATTCAGTTTTTTTTAAAGATCTAAAACAATGTTTATTTTAGCTTTTTTTAAATATATTTTTAGATTTTACAAAATGATTTTTGAACTAAAAACACAGAAAAATGATTAAAAAATGACTTATTGATTTAAAAAGGGGGAAAATAAGGAAATATAATATACATCTATATCTATCATTTGAATTTGATCCTAAAACAGAAAGTCGTCACTCATGATTGACTTACTTGGGCCACACAAAATGATGCAGCGGGCCAGATTTGGCCCCCGGGCCACCACTTTGACACCTGTGCCCTATTTGCAGGAGTGCAGCAAACCCAGAGAAGCGTTTGGTTTCGAGCAGGCCGTCAGGGAATACTCGCTCCAGAGCTTCGGAGAAATGGCCGATCAGTTCAAGTCGGACTATTTCAACATGCCCGTCCACGTATGTGAAGAAAAAAGGGGCATTGACTTTAGTCCCGAAGCAGATAAGATACTTTTTTTTCTGGTTTTACAGATGGTACCCACCGAGTTAGTGGAGAAAGAGTTCTGGCGCCTGGTAAGCAGCATCGAAGAGGACGTCATCGTGGAGTATGGAGCCGATATTAGTTCCAAGGATGTGGGCAGCGGATTCCCAGTTAGGGATAGCAAGAGGAGACTCCTCGGAGACGAAGAGGTGAGACATCTGCTACGTGACTTGAATTGAAGATAAAAAACAAACAAAAAAATTAAAAAAAACACTACAGTTGTACCTCGACATACGAGCACCCCGACATACAAGCAATTTGAGATACGAGTCAAATTTTGAGAAAATAATTATCTCTAGATGCGAGACAAAAAAGTCAAACAAAATTAGACTGAAGGGTAGTGTAAGGTTAGATTAAATTTATTTTTGAGTGTCTCTGCATCGTAATCCAAGTTCATTTCAATTTATTTATGTCATATTACAATTCACCGGTGCAAAAAGTCTCCCCCACCCACCACTGTACTTTCTTATTTCTGTTCATTTCAGGAGTACGCCAACTCCGGCTGGAATCTAAACAACATGCCAGTCCTGGAGCAGTCAGTCCTCACTCATATCAACGTGGACATCTCCGGCATGAAAGTGCCTTGGCTCTATGTAGGCATGTGTTTCTCCTCCTTTTGCTGGCATATTGAAGACCACTGGAGCTACTCCATTAATTTTCTGCACTGGTAAGATTGCAACTAAAGACGGCAGTTTATCATTTCCAAATTGCCCATTTTTGTGTTTTGGTCTTTTTGGTACCATAGGGGAGAACCTAAAACCTGGTACGGGGTGCCGGCGTCTGCTGCAGAGCAGTTGGAGGCAGTCATGAAAAAGCTGGCTCCAGAGCTTTTTCAATCTCAACCGGACCTTCTCCATCAACTGGTCACCATCATGAACCCCAACGTCCTCATGGAGCATGGAGTTCCCGTATGTAGCCAATGGACTTTATGCCAGCTAGCTAGTTTGGCTAATTGGAAATGTTTCACAGCCCCTTCCTTATACTACTTCATATTTAACCTTCATAGGTGTACAGGACCAATCAATGCGCAGGAGAGTTCGTGGTTACCTTTCCGCGAGCCTATCACAGTGGCTTTAACCAGGGATACAATTTTGCAGAAGCTGTTAATTTCTGCACTGCCGATTGGGTAAGGTGTTGTTAAAATCACCGCCGTCTAGCGAATTGAAAAAATATGTTTAACGTATTTTCACGACTATAAGGTGCACCGCATTATAAGGCGCACCCTCAATGAATGACATTTTTCCATATATAACGCGCACTGTATTATAAGGCGCACTGTGTATTTTGGAGAAATGTAAAACTTAAGTGCGCCTTATAGTCGTGAAAATACGGTAATTGCCATTGACTTCCAGGTATGAAGCACTCACTACACAGTCACCTCTAGAGCCAGCCATTGTTGATGTTTTGGATTTTTTTGTATAAAATCTTGCAGTGGGAGAGGAGCTATATGATGGAAGATTTTGTAAACTAAGATGGCATCTGCATATTTAACAGTATTGTTTCTGTCTATATAAGTATATTTGTTACTGTACCCTTTCTAGCTCCCCGTGGGTCGTCAGTGCGTGGCCCACTACCGGCGCCTACGCCGCTACTGCGTCTTCTCGCACGACGAACTGCTGTGCAAGATGGCCGCCGATCCGGAGAGCTTGGACGTGGAGCTGGCGGCAGCCGTCGTCAAGGAGATGGGGGAAATGATGGATGAGGAGACTCGGCTCAGAAAAGCAATACAGGACATGGTGAGGGTTTTTTTTCCCGCCCGGCAACACGCTTGTAACCAAACATAAATACATTTAAATGAACTTGAATTACGATGCAGACACACTGAAAAATAAGTTTAATCGAATAGGGGGTGCTGTCGTCTGAGCAAGAAGTGTTTGAGCTGGTCCAAGATGATGAACGCCAGTGCCATAAGTGCAAGACCACCTGCTTTCTGTCAGCCCTCACTTGCTCCTGTTCTGATCGTCTGGTTTGTCTTCACCATGCCGAAGATTTATGCGACTGCCCTCTCACCAACAAGTGCCTCAGGTAAACATCCATCCTTTCTTTCATTCCTTAAATCAGACATGTGCAAACATACGGCCCGTGGGCCACATCCGGCCTGCTAGGCCTTTTTAATCCGGCCCACCGACCTTGTCCAAAAAATGTTTTTTTTCTTTGTTAATGTTATTTTTTCTTCCCATTTTAGTTCTGTCCACTCTTATTTGTTTTTTTGTGTTTTACAGCCCCTTTATCTTTTTTAAATGACATTTAAATATTTCTAAATACATTCCTTTTTAGTTTACTTTGTACTTTATACTTTTTACTTTAATGATGAGTGATGAGTATGTTAATACTTTATTCCTTTTTTCTCTTTATGTTTCATATGTACTGTTAACGGATGCACTTTTTTATATGTATCGTATTTTATGCTGACCCGGCCCATCTGTCAAATTTTTAAAGTCAATATGGCTCCCGGGCCGAAAATTTTGCCCACCCCCAGCCTTAACTCCATCTCCCCACATTCAGGTATCGCTACGATCTGGAAGAGTTTCCGGCCATGCTACACGGCGTAAAGAATCGCGCTCAGTCCTACGACACATGGGCGAAAAAGATTAACGAAGCCTTGGCTGCGGATCAGAAGAACAAGAAAGGTTCTTAAAAAACTTCCAAATGGCTCAATGATGGATGTTTAATCACTTGGTCTTTTATCGTGTAGATCTCATTGAGCTCAAAGTTTTGTTGGAGGATGCAGAGGACAGAAAGTATCCGGAGAATTCGCTTTTCCGTCGTCTCAGAGAGATGGTCAAAGAGGCGGAGACATGTTCTTCGGTAGCCCAGATGTTGCTAAGCCGCAAGCAGAGACACAGGTGAGGACACCTTCGAGTGGACAAGTCAGATAAGTGGTGCTAAGCTTTGATTTTTTTTCTTTCCGTAGCAGCCGACTGCGTTCTGAAAGCAGTCGGGCCCGCAGTAAGCTCACAGTGGATGAACTAAAGGCCTTTGTGGAGCAGCTTTACAAGCTACCTTGCATTATCAGCCAGGCCAGACAAGTCAAGGTCAGTTTTGGAGCGCTAATGCTACCAGAAATGGTTATTTCTAGGGGATGAATAGCTCAGACATGGGCAAACTATTTCTTTAAAACTTTTTTATGTATTTTTAGATTTTATAAAATGATTTTTGAACTAAAAACTGTAAAAAATGATTAAAAATTACAATTATTGATTTAAAAGGAGGACAATTAAGGAAATTGAATATACATTTATACTCTTCATTTGAATTTAATCCTAAAACAGAAAGTCGGCACTCATGATTTACTTTCCCGGGCCACACAAAATGATGCAGCGGGCCAGATTTGGCCCCTGTGCCGCCACTTCGACACCCGTGTCTTGAAGTCTGGAAAAAACGCTGTCTAAAACTGCTATGTGTGTCATTGTCCTTCTTCAACCTACACAAAGGATTATAGATGGAAATTAGCCATCGGCTTCAATCTTACATATTTACATCTATATGTTCATTAACATGAATAGAAATATCTTCATTCATATGTGCTATCCATTATGAAATAAATCCAACTCAAACTTACCTCAAATGTTTCCAGGAATTACTGGAAAATGTCGAAGACTTCCACGAACGAGCGCAAATGGCGCTTACCGACGAACTACCAGATTCCTCCAAACTTCAGGCCCTTTTAGACCTCGGTAGCGGTCTGGATGTAGAGTTACCTGAACTTCCCCGCCTCAAACAGGAGCTCCAACAAGCGCGCTGGCTGGACGAGGTTCGGCCTTTGGACTAAAAACCCAAAGTTTTTCGCCCTAATTATTCAATTTATACATCCAATTTTTTTTTGAAGGTTCGCATCACTCTGACGGAGCCCCATCGGGTCACCTTAGAGCTAATGAAGCGACTTATAGATTCCGGGGTGGGTCTGGCTCCCCACCATGCCGTGGAGAAGGCCATGGCTGAACTGCAGGAGATCCTGACAGTCTCCGAAAAATGGGAAGACAAGGCTCGTGCTTGCTTGCAGGCCAGGTATTGTTATGTGACTTACAGTGTTGCTAGAAGCAATGCTAATATATGTCTTTAAATCAAGGCCACGACATAGCATGGTAGCCTTGGAAACTATCATACTGGAGGCTGGGAATATTCCAGCATACCTGCCTAATATTCTGGCTCTACGAGAGGCTTTGCAAAAGGCCAAAGACTGGAGTGCAAAAGTGGATGCTATTCAGGTACGGAGTATTTTAATCAAACTTTTCTAGTGCATAAAAAGATAAGATTTTTACACTCAAGGAATCACAGAGGTCTCCAAATGAATCAATAAAGTTTTTTTTTATCTAGCCACAGACTGGCAGTAGTAGCTACGCTTACCTGGACCAACTGGAAACCCTTCTGGCTCGAGGTCGTTCTATCCCGGTCCGCCTCGATCCATTGGCTCAGGTGGAGTCTCAAGTGGCCTCGGCAAGAGCCTGGAGAGAAAGGACTGCTCGAACTTTCCTCAAGAAAAATTCCACTTATACGCTACTCCAGGTGAGATAAAATACAAACATGGAATGTGTTTATAGTGTAACGGTATGCATATCAAAGTACTCAATACAGTGGTACCTCGACATATGCAACTCCCTGGGCGGTGCATTGCATTTTTTCAAGTGTTTTTTCAGAGGGTTGGAATCAATTAATTTATTTTTAGTTCATTTCAATGGGAAAAAATCATTTGAGTTACGAGAAAACCGACATACAAGCTCAGTCCCGACACAAATTAAGCTCATATCTCGAGGTACTACTGTAACCTCAACTAAATACACCACTTTCAAAACAAACCATGACAGCACCACTGTATATGTTGCTTGTGATGATTTACACAGTGATTCTTATGTTTTTTTGTTGTTGTTGTTGTTGTTTTTCTAGGTTCTCAGTCCTCGCGCTGACATCGGCGTATACGGTAACAGCAAAAGCAAGCGCAAACGAGTGCGAGAGCTCATGGAGAAAGAACGAGGAGGCTTCGACCCCGACGCCCTGAGCGACCTGGACGAAAATCCCGAAGAGGGGCGAGAACCCTCCGCCGTTGTCTCCGCCTTCAAAGCCAAAGAACAAAAAGAGGTGGAGGCCATCCACTCCTTACGCGCCGCCAACCTGGCCAAGATGGCCATGGCCGACCGCATCGAGGAAGTCAAATTCTGTCTTTGTCGGAAAACCGCCAGCGGCTTCATGTTGCAGTGCGAGTTGTGCAAGGATTGGTTCCATGGGGTTTGTGTACCCCTGCCCAAAACTGGAACACAGAAAAAACTTGGCGCTGGTTGGCAGAGTAATAGCAAAGACTCCAAATTTCTGTGTCCACTTTGTCAACGGTCCAGGCGGCCCAGGTTAGAGACTGTCCTATCTCTGCTGGTTTCGCTACAGAAGCTTCCAGTGAGGCTACCGGAAGGAGAAGCCCTCCAGTGTTTAACTGAGAGGGCTATGAGCTGGCAGGTATGGTAAATTAATTACTCGGGCCACACAAAATGATGCGGCGGGCCAAATTTGGCCCGCGGGCCGCCACTTTGACACCAGTGAAATAGACTAATATCATATTCTGTTGCTCCCAAATCAATAAATACAGCACTTTCAAAACAAACCAGTCAAAGCAACATTCAAAGTAAACATTTGATCACAGCTGAAAAATCTTCATTTGACGCTTTTTAAACAAAACCAAATAAAATCAAATGACTTGATTTGATTAGTTCATTGTTGCAGAACTAATTATCTTTAACTTCCAGGATCGGGCCCGTCGAGCTCTGGCCACGGAGGAACTGTCGTCCGCCCTCGCCAAGCTGTCCGTGTTAAGTCAACGTATGGTAGAGCAAGCTGCACGAGAAAAGACGGAAAAGATCATCAACGCTGAGCTGCAGAAGGCCGCTGCCAACCCTGATTTGCAGGTAAACAGCAAACCCAACTGCTTTGGAATGGAAAAATTTGGAATGCCGCCTTCCTCCCCCCAATAAAAGTTCTTAAATGTGACTTTAGGGTCACATCCAGACCTTCCAGCAATCCGGTTTCAGCAGAGCTGCGTCACCCCGACAGTCTGTGGACTACGACGACGAGGAGACTGACTCCGATGAGGACATCCGGGAGACGTATGGTTATGACATGAAGGTAAATATGGGAATCAACTCGTATGTAAGTGTAATCTCTAGTCATATGAAGACATTATTAGCCATATGTTGCATTGCAAATTTCATTAAAAATACTTTAACAAGGGTACACGTATAACTACAGTGGTACCTCGAGATACGAGCTTAATTCGTTCCGGGACTGAGCTCGTATGTCGAGATTCTCGTAACTCAAACGTTTCCCATTGAAATGAACTAAAAATTCATTAATTTGTTCCAACCCTCTGAAAAAACACCAAAAATAGTATATTGGATTGGAAAAAATGTTTGATTTGTTTTAATTTGCCATCTTTTAACAAAGTAACAAATAACTAGTGGTTTAATATTACTAAATTGTGTGTTTAATAGTTCTAAAATTATATGGATTTTTAAGTGGGAGAGGGGGAGGGCTTTTTGCATGGCAACGCGCTCGTAACATAGCATAAACAAATTGAAATGAACTTGCATTACAATGCAAGGAACACTCAAAAATAAGTTAAATCGAACCTAACACTAAATTCCAGGATCCAGGCGAAGTGAAGCCCTACCTCTTCTGTGACGACGAGATACCTGTGAAGTCCGAGGAAGTCGTTAGTCACATGTGGCCGACTGCCACGCCCTCCTTCTGTGCTGAACACGCCTATTCTTCAGCTTCTAAGTCTGTAGTACAAAGTGAGTTTTTGCTGTTTTCTTAATAAATCTTCTCAAAAAGTCCATACTCAGACCAACAACAACAACAACAAAAATACATCTATTTTTATTCCAGATGTAGGAACACCAAGAAAACAGCCCAGGAAGACACCTTTAGTCCCTCGCAGTCTGGAACCACCAGTTTTGGAGCTTTCGCCGCAAGCTAAATCTCAGATGGAAGAGCTAATGATGCTAGGCGACCTGTTGGAGGTCTCTTTGGATGAAACGCAACATATTTGGAGGATCCTCCAAGCAACACATCCTCCTTTAGAGGAGAGGTTTCTACAAGTTATGGAGGTAAGACCAACAAACAAAGAATTCACGGTATACAAGAAGAATTCAAACAATTTCTACTTTCTACAGCCTGATGACGGTCCTATGGGGAAATCCCTAAAAATCAAGATCAAGGATTCCGACAGAAAACGGAAACGGAAATTGGAACGAGCCGAGCATCATCAGCACCATCACCATATGCTCATATCCACCGCCACAACCGGCGCCGCTACACTTGGTGGCGCCATGCGTCCGCCATCCAAGTCCAAAGAACTAAAAAGAACTGGCTTAGAACTTGGACTTGGAGCTAAAGGCAAGAAGAAGAAACTGAAACTAGGCTTGGAGAAGAACCGAGAAATGAAGCAGCTAGCTAAACGCTTAGCCAAGGAAGAGAAGGAGCGGAAGCGGAAGGAAAAAGCTGCCGCCAAGGCTGAAGCCATCAGGGACGGGATCGAGAAGAGGAAGGAGAAAAAAATTCTCGATATTCCCTCCAAGTACGAATGGTCCGGGGCTGAAGACTCCAATGATGAAAACGCCGTTTGCGCGGCTAAAAACTGCCAAAGACCTTGTAAAGACAAAGTAAGTTTCATTCTGTCAGGAAAGTCACATTGCACAAAAACTAAAATACATAAGCACTATATTACACAATGATTTACGGACTAGACTTTTGGATTAAATGTTAACTAAAGTGGATACCAGGTTAGCAATAACACAATGATTATACATAACAGTCAGATTGACATATGTTGATACTATACAACCTTTGTATTTGCTGTACTTTACATAACAATAGTATCGCTAACAGTATTTAATGGCTAACTTCTGTCCTTAGCGACACGTGTTTAGCTTGTTTTTTAGCGCAAGGCAGGAGTTAATCACAAACACTTTTCTTAAATGAGCATCATGGAATTTTAGAGAATATCAACAGCTGATAACAACACTGGAACACCTAAAAGAGATTTACACATAACATATTAACAGGCCGAATCTAACGCAGCTTTCCGAGAAGGCACACGCGTCTGGGCGTTAAAGTTAACGAGTGGCCAGTTTGCGGTGGCCAATCACACAGGTGGAATTGAGTAGGCTTGCCAAGGATTTGATTTACACTTGGTTAAAGTAGTGTTGCGTTGAATGTAGGGATGTAAATCCCTCATTTCCATTCGTCCTACGTTATATATTGGTCTTGAGTTCTATGTGTAGTAATATCTTGAGATATGAGCTCAATGCGATCCAGAACCGAGCTTGTATGTCAATTTACGTGGATCTCAAATCAATTTTTCCCCATAGAAAATAAATAAATACATATTAATCCCTTCCCATACTCTGTAAAAATCATCAAAACAGGATATTAGAAGAAAAAAAACGGGCTATGTATTGCCTCATATTTTCCGATTTGATTCCCATTATAATCCGGATACTACATCTCAATTTTTTTACATCTAGCTTTGAAAAAATGACTACACACACACACACACACTTGAAAATAAGTTTTAATTTGACTATATTTAAACCCAATCAAAGATATTAATGTATTCCACTAATGCTTCTCCATGCCTCAGAGTTCGTCTTTTAAAATGATTGAATAAAATGGTTATTACTGCTTGTAAACATAGCCTTTATGACATTCTTGTTTTCAAGGTGGACTGGGTGCAGTGTGACGGCGGCTGTGACGAGTGGTTCCACCAAGTATGCGTGGGGGTGTCGTGCGAAATGGCCGAAAACGAAGACTACATCTGCGTGGACTGCACCCTAAAAGCCACGGGTTCCAGACGAGGGGGAGGCAACTCGGCCGAGGCGGAAGCACCAGAGGAATCCGCGGTGATTCTCGCCACGCCGAATCTCCTCGCCACCGCCGGGGCGCCGTGGTTAAACCCAGCCGAGGCACCTCACTCCAACAGTTAGCGTTATGTTAGCCCTCAAAGACTGTTTTTAAAAGACCCCAATTGCAATAGAACTTCCCATTACGTCAA
Organism: Stigmatopora nigra; assembly: GCF_051989575.1. Classification (NCBI taxonomy): domain Eukaryota; kingdom Metazoa; phylum Chordata; class Actinopteri; order Syngnathiformes; family Syngnathidae; genus Stigmatopora; species Stigmatopora nigra. The sequence continues at coordinate 3,838,042 of NC_135530.1, forward strand.
CCTCAACGCTCTCTAGAATGGAGTTTTAGCTCTAGAAATTTTTTGAGCAGGCATTAACTCAACAATAACGGTTCACCATTCAAACTACCCAACACGTGTTGTCTTCTCTTACTGTTTGGGTAAAAAAAAAATGGTTGTCAAGAATTATTTATAATGTATATAGCTTGAAAGCAATTAAAATAATGGTCTGTGGCTTTTTTCTGTTTTGGTTTTGTCACCTTTTAATAAACTATTCCTAGTCAAATAAGTCATGTCTACCAATGTGTTTCTCTTAATCACACTATGAGTCAAGATTGAGCTAGTTTGTCTTGCGGAAAGGAATGTCGGGGAGTGGGGGGGAGCAAAAGTGGGCGTAACTTACCCGATGGTAAAATCTGGTGCAAACTTGCTTCTACTGCTTTACTGGCTTAATTGACTAAATGTATAGTTTATGATCCCAAAATGGTGCTCCCTACACTCATAGTAAAAATTGTCAAAAAATGGGAAATAAATCTAAAATAATAATTAGAAAAATATTTTATTTTGCAAAGTTGGCTTCAAAATTATCCCCCAAATTGCCATTCATTTATTTTCTCTCAAGTAGCCTTAAAAATGGCTTACATTTCCCCATCATGGACCCTATTAGAGCCCGTCTCCACATGTTGCACCACCATTTGTGGCCATTGATCCCATATGTTTCAATGCCATTGACTTTGATAGGACTGGGAAGGTGGTCTTCCATGTCCAAGCCCATCAATTTGACTGTCAAGTTTAAACCATGCACTTTGCTCTTAAGCGATCACATGACCAAGACAGTGGAGGCTGGCCTAAGTTTAGCATTTCAAGCCCCCGCCTCCTCATCCCCACTCTACTTAAATCCTAAAACTTGAGCATTTACCTCTAAACCAACACAACCTGGCAACACACGCCAGGTCCACCACCACCACCACCAACCAGCGCCATGACGACGGGTAAGCCAATCAGCAATCGATACCATTCATAAAAACACCTTCAACTCTTCCTATATTTTCCATTTTTTCTTCATCTTTTTCTTCCAGGTGACAACATCAAGGTGGGCTGCCAAAACGGCACAGTGGCGCCCCCCTCGGAGGTAAAGATGGAAGAGCGGGGTCAATGGAGCAACAAGGTGGAGTTCATTCTATCCGTGGCGGGCTCCATCATCGGGTTGGGCAACATGTGGCGATTTCCGTACCTCTGCTACAAGAACGGAGGGGGTAAGCCGAAAAAGCCGAAGAAGAACATCCATCCCCCGCTATTTGTTGTTATTCAAAAAACAAAAAACAAAACAAAGCATGTTTATCACCCCTGCTGTTTTATTTCAATGTAAATAAGCCCCTTTTTTTGCATGGAATGTTCCCTTTTGGGGGGTTTAAGAGACAGCGTGCGTTCGCTCTACCCCGCCGGGGCCCAGGGGTCAAAGGTCACGGGTCACGCAGCTGTTGTTGCTCCTCGTTCGCCGAGGCAGCTGTCCGAAGAAATGCCAGCGTGACGGCGACCAGTCGAAAGGAGAGACGTCCGGTTTTTACTTTCGGGAGGGCGAGAGAGGTCGGAAATGATGGACATTTTTTTGCTATTTTTTTGACTTCTCAGGTGCTTTCCTCATCCCGTACCTCATTTTCCTTTTTGCCTGTGGGGTTCCTGTCTTCTTCCTGGAGACGGCGTTGGGTCAGTACACCAGTCAGGGGGGCGTGACTTGCTGGAGAAAAATCAGCCCCTTGTTTGAAGGTACGTTAAGGTCACAAATAGTATGTAATTTTGGACCAAGTCTGTTTTTTAATTTCTTTATATACAGTGGTACCTTGACATATGAGCATTTTGAGATAATAGTATACATTTTTAGCAATAACTATCTCTAGATACGAAACAAATTTTAAAATACGAGCAAGACATGAGAGGCTGTTTATGTCTTTTTTGCCACATCTCTTTAGTGTATAACAGATATCTACGAGCACTGGGCAGAGCGTTGCATTTTTCCAGTGTTTTTTTTTCTTGTTAGTCATTGCGAATGGCGTAGCGATCGCTAGTACGAGTACATATAACTTCTCGTTGGAGGGTGGTCGTGCGTTATCCTATTGTGAGGACATTTGTGTGCATCATTTTCAGAATATTTTGAAAGGAATACAATACGAATTAATCTCATATCTCGCGGTACCACTGTAACCTCAACTAAATGCACCACTTCCAAAAGTTTGAGCACTCAAGCCACAATCACCATTGAGGTCACTGATCTTTGACCTCAACGTGTCATGTTTAATACTCGTCAGGTCTCGGCTATGGCACCCAAGTGATAGTGACCCTCCTGAACTTCTACTACATCATAGTCCTAGCGTGGGGGATGTTCTATCTGTCCTTCTCCTTCTCTTGGGATCTACCTTGGTCTTCCTGCAACAACACTTGGAACACAGGTAATAAAACGGCTGCTCTCGTCTTCTCTGCGCAGCAGCAATCATATGGCGCGCAGTAAATAAAATCCAAACTTTTTTTTTTTACCCTTTTCCCCATGATGGCGCCATTTACGCGGCAACCAGGGGCAGTATCTCTGTCCACTCTTATGTTTTTTTGCGTTTTATAGCATGTTTTACATGAAAAATTAGAAGGAACATTGACATACACCTGCTTATGGCAGGTGTGCCCATGGCGAGCACTCAAACTGGTACTCAGTGTCCTCAGGGTTGTTTTTCTGCCCAGAACAACGAAAAATTAGAGGGAATATTGCCAATAACGCTTGGAAATTACCACTTTTCTGCTTGTCTTTCTCCAGAAAACTGCCTGGAATTCCAGAGGAGAAACACTTCCACCAATCAAACGTCTTCTAACGCCACGTCTCCGGTTATGGAGTTCTGGGAGTGAGTTTTTTTGGAGGTTTGGATGGGTTAAGGTAGCCATTTTTTCATGTCTGTTTTTTGGTCTTTGTAGGAGGCGAGCTTTGAGGATCTCGCCTGGAATTGATCATATGGGCTCGCTTAACTGGGACTTGGTCTTATGTCTGTTCATTGCTTGGGTCATGTGCTACTTCTGCATCTGGAAGGGGGTTAAATCCACAGGAAAAGTGGGTGGGGAGTCAAATGTGTCATGTGTCGCTCTTGTTTATTTGTTTTTGGCTTGAAAAAGATGGAGAAACAGCTGTTTTTTTTCTTTCTTTTCTTCCCGTTGCGTCCTGTAGGTGGTCTACTTTACGGCGACCTTTCCGTATCTGATGCTAATTGTGCTGCTAGTGAGGGGGCTCACCCTGCCTGGTGCTGGGATCGGGATTCAGTTTTACCTCTATCCGGATTTAGGACGTCTGGCCGACCCACAGGTATTTAAAGTACATGTGTCCAAGTGGTGGCCCGGGGGCCAAATCTGGTCCACCGCATCATTTTGTGTGGTCCGGGAAAATAAATTATGAGTGCTGACTTTCTGTTTTAGGATCAAATTGAAATGAAGAGTATAGATGTATATTATATTTCCTGATTTCCCCCCTTTTAAATCAATAATTGTTATTTTTTATCAATTTTTCTGTGTTTTTAGTTCAAGAATTATTTTGTAAAATCTAAAAATATATTTAAAAAAGCTAAAATAAACATTGTTTTAGATCTATAAAAAACTGAATATTCAGGGATTTTAATCCAGTTCTTTTAATCCATTTATTTAAAAAATTGAAATATTATAAGCATCCCCTCAAATTTCAATTTCTTACTGGAATTGCTTCCTTATAACCTGTTACAGTATATCATTATTCATCATAGATGCTCAAATAAATATATTTTTTTGTAGTGTTGCCTGCTTGTGAGGAGGCAGCAGATGCAGGTTCCCCGTCGTTTTTTTTTTTCAAGAAGAACCTGCTGTGTCCATCTGTGCTCACCAAACGAAGCAGGAACCAAAACCACTATAAACAGTCCAAAAAAAAAGGCCAATTTTTTTCTCCAAAGACTCGGGTTGGTTTATGGGCCGCTTTAACGTCAACTTGGTTTCACGTGGACCAGACCATTTTAGATATTAGATATAATATTTAGATTTTTTTTATTTTTAGAACTGGATTAAAAGCCCTGAATATTCAGTTTTTTATATATCTAAAACAAAGTTCACTTGAGCTTTTTCTATATACTTTTAGATGTTACAAAATGATTTTTGAACTAAAAACACAGAATAAATTGTTAAAAAATGACAATTATTGATTTAAAAGGGGGAATATCAGGAAACATAATATACATCTATACTCTTCATTTCAATTTAATCCTAAAACAGAAAGTTAGCACTCTTGATTCACTTTTCCGGGCCACACAAAATGATGCAGCGGGCCAGATTTGGCCCCCGGGCCGCCCATTTGACACCTGTGTTTTAGAAGTTTGAGTCGATGTGAAATAACTTGAACTTCTCATTTTTTTGAAGGTATGGATGGATGCCGGGACCCAAATCTTCTTCTCTTATGCAATCTGTTTAGGCTCCCTGACCGCTTTAGGCAGCTACAACAAATACAACAACAACTGTTATAGGTCTGATAATGACAAAATGACAACTCATTTGGTGAATTTCTTCTTACATTAATGTTATGTCTTTACTTTTCAGAGATTGCCTAGCCTTGTGCTTTCTGAACAGCGGCACCAGTTTCGTGGCCGGGTTCGCCATCTTCTCCATTCTCGGGTTCATGTCTTACGAGCAGAACGTGCCCATCTCGGAGGTAGCGGAATCGGGTGAGACTGGAGAAAATTATAATTGGTCTTAATTTTGAAATCTTATGCTAAATCAAGGGTGTCTAACTGTTGGTTTGCGGGCTACTTTAACGTCAACTTGATTTCACGTGGGCCGGACTATTTTAGATATGATATTTAGGGTTTTTTTAATAAATGGATTAAATGAACTGGATTAAAAGTCTTAAATATTCAATTTTTATAGATCTAAAACAATGTTTATTTTAGCTTTTTTTAATGTATATTTTTAGATTTTTTCCAAAATGATTTTTGAACTAAAAACTGAAAAAAATGATTAAAAATATGACAATTATTGATTTAAAAGGGGGAATGAATCAGGAAATTTAATATACATCTATACTCTTCATTTGAATTTGATCCTAAAACAGAAAGTCATGATTTACGTTCTTGGGCCACATAAAATCATGCAGCGGGCCAGATTTGGCCCCCGGGCCGCCACTTTGACACCAGCGCGTTAATTTGTGGTTTATTTCAGGCCCGGGTTTAGCGTTCATCGCTTACCCACGTGCCGTGACCATGATGCCTTTCTCTCCTCTGTGGGCTGCCCTCTTCTTCATCATGATTGTGTTTCTTGGGCTGGACAGTCAGGTGAAGATTTGTGAATGAATGAGCAAGCAAATGGTTTCTCGTAATGATTACTTTGGTGTTGTTACTGGGTTTTTTTCTTCAGTTTGTGTGCGTGGAAAGCCTCGTGACTGCCATCGTCGACATGTACCCAGCTACTTTCCGCCGGAAGAATCGGCGAGAGCTCTTCCTACTGTTGGTGGTACTACTTTCCTTCCTGGTGGGGCTTGTCATGCTCACGGAGGTGAGTTATTTTTTTTCATTAACAAAAAGTTAATATTTCATATACAGTGGTATCTCGAGTTACGAACTTATGATGTTCTTATGAGCAGCCTCTTGAATTGCTCAGATGTCAAGGTACCACTGTATATAAAAAAAATAATAATAAATCAAGTTTCCAATTGTTTACGCTTTTTTTCCAGGGCGGCATGTACGTCTTCCAGCTTTTTGATTACTACGCCGCTAGCGGCATGTGTCTCCTCTTCATGGGCCTTTTTGAGACCGTTTGCATTGCGTGGGTTTACGGTAAGCATTTTACGATATTAAATCAATGTTCAACCTCCCAAAAATAACACCTCGAATCAACGCAGGTGCCGACCGGTTTTACGACAACATCGAAGACATGATTGGTTATCGTCCTGGGCCTTACATCAAATACTGCTGGATGTTTTTTACCCCAGCGACGTGTATTGTGAGTTTTAACGTCAATGGTTTTAAAAATATGAGTGAGTTTTAATACAAAGTTTCTCCTTAGGGTACTTTTGCCTTCTCCCTTATTAAATACACGCCCTTAAAATACAACAATGAGTATGTGTATCCATGGTGGGGCTATGTGATTGGCTGGCTGCTGGCTCTTTCATCTATGGTCTGCATCCCCTTGTGGATGGTGTATAAAATCAGCACCTGTCAAGGGACATTCAGAGAGGTCATTTTTTTTATCATTTCTCCAAATATAAACGTAGTAGTCACTTTTAACAAGCATTTTTTTTTGTCTTGGAACAGCGAATCAAGTTGCTCACCACTCCGTCAGAGGACTTGCCCAAAACCAAGAGAGAGCAAGAGAGGTTTTTAGCCATTTTTGCACCAGAAGAAGAATCCAGCAGGAATAAAAATGGCTACCATTCTGTGTCAGAACAAGATTCCAATTTATGAGGAATTATTGAAGCTACACAAGTGAATTTTTTGGTTCAATTTCAAGAACTGAGTAGAATAACACTAAAAACTGTTAAATCACTAATAGCTTCCTGCAATGGACTCCTGTGTACTATATTATTGTGTTTTCAACTAATTTGGCACATTTTTTTGTTCTTTGTATTTACGAATATGCAACTTACTTCTGGAAAATTGATGCCAATAACGATGCCGTAGTTCCTTATTTTATACTGCAATTAATTGTTTGTACAAAGAAAAAGGTAAATCTGTTTTTAAATAAATGTAAAATCCCATTTGGTATTTTGAAGTTTTTATTGTTTCTTTAAATAACTGTTTTCTGAGTAAAAAAAAGGTTTTTATATCATTTTAAGACTAATATTTGATTTGATTTAGATTGCTTTTGTTTTCCTAGTGTTTGATTGGCTAGATCAAACACGTGACCCACTCGCATGCCTAACGTGCTTCCGAAACACCGCCCCTCCCGTCTTTTCCCACCATCCACCGGGGCATGACTGAGGAAAGATGGCGGAAGGAGGAGCGGCCGATCTGGAAACTCAGAGAGCAGAGGTCGCGGCACTGATGAAAACGCAATTAAAAAAAGGCGACACTTGGTAAGAATTAACTCAAAGACACTATCAAAGCTTCATGTTGTCCCCGCTTGCCTCCCCCGATGCTGTCGTTGCCATGAAGGAGGGCAAAAGTGACGAAAACGGGGCGGTGTTGACAGTTAGCTTCAAGGTAGCCTGTCTACCTAATGTATGCCAGTTATCGACCGTTGACTTCCACACATTAAACTCATTTTATTCCTCAGTCATTATGTTTTCCCATCATTTTCAAATCATAAAACGACTGTGGGGATTTATTTTAACCAAAGATGCTATTGATTAGCCCTACTTGAGCTAACACTGAAGCTGTCAGTGGGTCCGACTTGATGAGGACTGAGTCATTATATTATGCACCTGTCAAAATCATAGTGCCAACTGGCCACTGATTGAGTAACCTGAGCTCAACTCTGCAATTCCTTTAAACTAATATTTCCTAAAGTTTTGATATTTACACTTAAACGTAGTATCCAAGAACTGGTCAAATCTGACTTGTTTTGCCCTCATTTCAGGTACTTGGTAGACAGTCACTGGTTCAAACAGTGGAAGAAATATGTGGGATTTGACAGTTGGGACAAATATCAAATGGGTGACCAAATTGTTTACCCTGGAGCTGTTGATAATTCAGGACTTCTACGAGGTGAGACGCTTGTTCACTTGCATTCTTCCGTACTGAATGACAAAGTTGCGAAATGTGTGTTGTTAGCCATTGAATAACAATACTTCAATGTAGAGTCCTCCAAAAAGATACAAACATAAAATCCAGTTTCATCAAAACAATGACAGGGAGCTGGGCCGTTTTTTTTAGCGTATTGATTGTAAGATGTCTGCATTGCGCTTAACATATTTTTCATTCTTTATTTTGTAGTGCTAGAAAACGGCCCGCCAGGCTTCTAAAGCACCAACACGTGTCGTTCTGGCAACCCGTTACAAATGGCATTGTTAACACTCTTTTCACAAAATTCTTTGTGTTTTGTGCTTATTGTCTGGGCCGTGTTGTTGTTGTTTTTGTTTGTCATGCTCAATGTTTTGTTTTTTTGCCCCTTAATTCCTAGATAAGGATGTTTTGGCCATCAAGGAAAATCTTATTGACGAGCTTGACTACATCCTGGTCCCTACAGACGGCTGGAATAAGATGATCAGCTGGTACGGGCTGACGGATGGCCAGGAAGCAATTGCACGCAAGGTATGACTCGGCAAAAATATCAGATGACGTGTACCGTAATAGGCCATCTTGATAGTGGCCATTCTTAGGATGCATGTCATATTTTTGTTCATAGAATGAAAGGTAGAATAAAATGACTGCCATTCTGTTGGTCTCAAATGCAACATTTAGCTAGTCATGCTATCATGGCTGCCGATATGTCGCCCTCCCTCCCCGTGGTCTTTGACTCCTCCCACTTGACCATGTATGTGCAGGGACATATCAAGTGGCCAAAGGGTTTCTATTTTCAGGCATGATTCTGGATGACTGGAAAGCTACATGGAGCGAGCTACGAGGCACAACATGGAGGAGGTTCATCATACTTTTAATTTATCTGGTGGAGTCACCATCCCGGTTTGGGTGTTTTTTTTTTTTTTTTTGCGGAAGAGCGCACCCGCGAGGACTCCAGTAAATAAAATGTTGCGCCTTTTATAGCTAGCAACGGCTATGCGCTTGTCCTCTTGTCGTTTTATCAGATGAGGAGCGAGGCCTGGTGAGGTCACGTTGAAGTCGAGGGCGTCATCGGTGAAGGGGGGTGGGGCGTAAAAAGTCTGGATTTTTTAGGGGTTCTGCTCGGTAACAACTTTTCACGGACGCTGGGATTTTTTTAAAAAGTTTTCAATTGGAGCCGGTGTGTCGTTTGTTTACATTCCCAAATCGCTACAATGGGAATATAAATTCAAGCGTGTGTACGTGCCATGGTGAAATAAATAGGTTGCCAGGTCTCAGCTGTTTCCACAAGGTGCTGCTAATTTCGGCCTAGTTCTCTCGACAGTGCGTCCGTCAGCTAAACGGCAGCCGTGACATGAGCTTTAAATGTTGAGCTAGATATTTGAGCTTTGAAATCAATTGTATATTTATGTACGTTCCAATATTTAGGCTAATAGGTTTTTTTTTTTTTTTTTGCTTTCAAGGTGGTGGAACACGGTATGTTTGTCAAGCACTACAAGGTGGAGGTGTACTTGACAGAGCTGAAGCTGTGCGAAGATAGCGATATGGATAATGTGATCACCAGGCGTTTTAGCAAGGCTGATACATTAGGTAAGTGGTAGCATTTTTAACAGTCGACTATACGGCGCATTGTATTTTTAGCCGCAGTGTCAGTAACTAGTGGTATTTCTGTATTTTACACATACAAAGGACGCACTGTTTTTAAAGACGTAGCGAGGCATGGCAAAACATACACCAGCTTAAATATACGGACACACACTAAAAACATGTTTTTAAAAAGGCAATGGAAGCAAAACTGAGTTTGGTTATACTTTATTTAGCTATTTTACAATGCACTCGCGTCATCATTACCCACAAATCCATGAAAGGAAAGAAAACAATTTGGACAACGTCGACAGGCCGGTTTTAAAAATCCTAGCGGGCCAAATATGGCCCGCGGGCCGCAGTTTGGTGTACCCTATCGGCTGATTTATTTCATTTTATCATGATAACACTTTGTGTTGGTCCATATATAAATAAAGCGCACTGGATTATAAGGCGCCCTGTCTATTTTTGAGAAAATTTAAGTCTTTTATGTGCCCCTTATAGTTGTGAAAATACCGTATTCTCATTTTTTGATGCTCTCTCTCTCAGACTTAATCGAGAAAGAAATGCGGAAACTCTTCAGCATCCCCGATGAGAAGGAAACCAGACTTTGGAACCGCTACCTAAGGAATACTTTCGAACCTCTCAACAAGCCCGACAGCACCATCCAAGATGCCGGACTATTCCAAGGACAGGTATTTCAGATGGAATAATCCTGTCGTCTGTCAGCGCCGAGCATTTTCTCTTGCATCGTCTCCCGCAGGTTCTCGTCATCGAGCAAAAGAACGAAGACGGTTCCTGGCCCCGAGGCTCGGACGCACCCAAGTGAGAGCAGTCGTGGCTTCTATCTTATCGAGAGCAAGGCTTTGGTTTTCCACAGAAAACCCTTTAACGCTTTGGCACCCATTAACAAGTTCACGTTTTAAACCCTCATTTGCGGATCCTTTTTGGCATTCTCCTCTGACTTAATTTTAAGGCATTGCTGACACATTCCGGCTTTTTATTTTGATTCATTCAGCTTTTTTCTACAGATATTTTTTTTCCTCTTCTGCTAACTCATGATCTATTCTTTTATCTTCTTCAAGGTCATCCGGCTCTTCCAATCTCTCTGCTTTGCCAAAGATCTCGCCTTCATCTCCCACAAACAATCATAACAGCAGCTTCAACAGCAGGAAGTAAGGCTTAGTTGTAGCCAAAGAGTTTAGATGCATGCGTGACATCATCATTTAGTCTTAAATTTACATCATCCTCTGTTAGAGTGGACGATTTTTCTCAGGATTGTCTGAAAAAAAACATTGCTTAAGTGTGCAATTGTTGGAGGTTGAAAGGAGGGAATAGTGTGATTGATTTCTTTAGAATTTGATTGCCAGTTGGTCTACTGGTGACTCTGGGAATTCTAGTTAGCTTTTATATGTAGGAGTTAATGGCCCGGATCCAGTGTGGCATGCTTTGTCAAATCCGTCACCCCCCCCCCCCCCCCCCCTGTATACATTGGAGGTCACTTTTTAAGCCAAAAGAAAGTGACACATTGATGATGTGCAATATTTATGTCCAGGTAGAAAATTTGTTCTTGTTTGGTTCAGTTACTGTCCACATATTAAATGTAGTATTTAGTTCATATTGGACCTCAGATGGGAAATGGCGCCCTCCTGTGGACACGCACGATTAGTACATATTAGGGCACTCCTAGTGAAAGTGTGGCCACCTATTATTAAACTCATATGAGAATAGTATTGCAATGTAATATTGCCACACATCGCCAAATCATTTCCTCCAAAATAACTTCAATATTTACAGTTAAAAAGTTCCAAAAAGTGTTTTTTGACATTTTTTTAGGTTGTCTCTAAACTACATAGTAACAAAGTAGAATCATAAAATTGGCCCTTTCATTTCCGCTTTCATTTTAATCCAATTTATCGTTGTCCTGAATTCAATTGAGGAGTTCTACAGCGATGTAACCCTGAGGGAACGTCATTTTGCACTTCTGGAGCGCCACCATGACTTTTAAATTATGCATGCAGCCTACCCATCTTTGTCCCGCGTTATGGTCCAGCATGACGTAACACATTTTATTTTCCCCGTTATGTCGTGCCACTCTTATATCGAGGTACCACTGTACTTTTTGTTCTCGCCAGAAAGTGACCTTCAGAGTACTTACTGTCCACTATGGTGTCATTAAAAATGACACTTTCCTTAGGTTGTGGTTGATCTTAGTCCAACACTGCTTTCTAAAAGCTATCATATGACAACTAAGGAATACTAAAGAGCATCTGACCCTGAAGGCGCGTACGCAAAGTAAACCCATGCTTCAATCTACATTTTCACTGGCTTGTGAATACTGCAGCCTCAGCTGGAAGCAGTCGATTGCCTTCTTTTTTTTTTTTACCTCCAACCCCGAGCCCCTCTTTCACTCCATTCCTCCTCCCTCCCCCCACCGCACTCGCTCTCTGCACCTCTAGCTTCGGTGGCAGATCCTCTCTCTCTCTCTCGAGCATCCTCGCCATTGCTATAAATATCCGCCGGTAGCATACGAGCAGCAGGCAGGCCTGGAGGGAGGTACCGGAGACGAGATGGCGGGACAGGAGGAGGAAAATAAGCACTAGATGTTTTGCTTTTGAAGCAAAAGACAAAAGTTTAGCTTGCCTTTTTTTTGGTCTGTGGGAGCCGCATTGGAATCTGTGTCAACTGATACCATTGACACGCTTGGGTAAAAGATGGAGCCCGATTTGTCCCGCTTCGGGGTCTGGATGTAAAAGTTCTTGGGGGTTTCCAGGAGACATGTGGGCCAGGGTGGGGCTGAGATGTCATGCTCCTGTGTTGCTGGTGGTGCTTGAGGCCTGAAGCGGTAGAGCTGGACAGCAGGAGGGTGGACCACAGAGTGCTGAACTGTGAGGCTGGCGCCTCCACCGCCATCGCAGCGGTCTCGAAAAGTGGCGACGCCGGCTCGCGGACCTCCGAGAGGTCTGCTTTTTGCAGGCGTACTTGGTGTCCATGGCTTTTTTTGTTAACTGCTAAAGTTGTGTTGATCTTTGCTCCCCTTCCAAATGTCTCCTAAGCTTGTTTTTGTTGTTGTTGTTTTTGTTATTGCAGTGTGAAGAATTCAACCTTCGGGCTGCCATCTTACCACACTTACAGCAAGAACTATGACTACTCGGAACTGAGCCGACCGAGTGAGCACTCCGGTCTGTGTGGTTTGGCTAACCTGGGCAACACGTGCTTCATGAACTCTGCAGTGCAGGTAGGGCATGTACTACGCTAAGGGTTTCAGACTCGGGTTGGTTGGTGGGCTGCTTTAACGTCAACTTGATTTCACGTGGCCCAGACCATTTTAGATATAATATTAAGATTTTTTTTTATATATAAATGGATTAAAATAACTGGATTAAAAGCTCTGAATATTCATTTTTTATAGATCTAAAACAATGGTTATTTTAGTTTTTTAATACATATTTTTAGATTTTACAAAATGATTTTTGAACTAAAAACACAGATTAAAAATGACAATTATTGATTTAAAAGGGAAAATCAGGAAATCTAATATACATCTATACTCTTCATTTGAATTTGATCTTAAAACACAAAGTCAGCACTCATGATTAACTTTCCCGGGCCACAAAAAATGATGCGTCGGGCCAATATTTGGCCCCCGGGCCGCCACTTTGTCCTACGCCACCCCGACAAATCTTAATGAAATCCACCCACTCTGTTCTTGTCATCGTCCTCAGTGTTTAAGTAACATCCCCCCCTTGACCGACTACTTCCTAAAAGACGAATACACCAGCGAGCTGAATGTCGACAACCCTCTGGGAATGAAGGGAGAGATTGCCCGAGCCTACGCCGAGCTCATTAAGCAACTCTGGTCTTGTAAATACAGCTACGTTACACCCAGGCCTTTCAAGGTTGGACTAGCGCCAAAAAAAAAAAAAATGCATTCATCTCCATTTTATCGGCATTGACTCCATTCCCTTTTACTGCAGACCCAAGTGGGCCGCTTCGCCCCTCAATTCTCAGGCTACCAGCAGCAAGACTCTCACGAACTGCTGGCCTTTCTCCTGGACGGTCTTCACGAGGACTTAAACCGCATTAGAAAAAAGCCGTACATCCAGCTAAAAGATGCTAACGGTCGACCCGATAAGGTCGGAAGCCACGCCCATTTGGCGTCCCTTCAGTCTTTTTGTTCCCCCCTAAACACATTCCCATATCCCCTCACAGGTGGTGGCCGAGGAGGCTTGGGAAAGCCACATTAAAAGGAACGACTCCATCATCGTGGACATCTTTCACGGCCTTTTTAAATCCACCTTAGTGTGCCCTTTATGCTTCAAGGTCTCCGTCACATTCGATCCTTTCTGCTATTTGACGTTGCCCCTGCCCATGAAAAAAGAACGCACCCTGGAGGTTTACCTGGTCCGATTGGATCCTCTTGCCAAACCCATGCAGGTAACCTTGACTACGGTCTTTCACATCCATGTACCGGCTCACACTTTGCTTTTTATTTCAGTATAAACTGACCGTGCCAAAGGTGGGCTGCATCTCGGACCTCTGCACATCCCTCTGTAGTCTATCTGGAGTGCCGGCGGAAAAGGTACGGACATTCCAAATGTCGTAAGGAGTCGTCACGTTAAAACGCTGACCTTTTCCCAACCGTTGCGTCGACATTTAATCATTTAAAGTGGAATCACTCGCACAACCCGGAACGGCGCAGCACGTTTGTCCTTGTTATTGGACCAGAACTCTCAAGGATGAACTATTTTTATTTGCCACCAAATCGTCAACCTTCATTTAAATCAGTGGCGGTCTCTGCATTTACTAGGGACGCCTTCAGCAAAAAATATTTTATGGCTATATAACATAATATACAACTGAATATACAACTCAATATACAACTGAAAATATTATTTAGGAATATAGCCATATTTTACTCGCCAAAAACTATCCGTCCTCCTTTATTTTTCCTTATTTTTCAACAAAAACACACATCTGGAAGTATTTCAACCAGGGAGAAAGCAATGGAAGGAAGCTAACAGAAAATTTGGAATTATTTAATAAGTATTGATGGACAATATATGATTCAGATATTTCTTAGGTCGACAGAGAAGGCTCTGACGGCACACCACTGATTTAAATCTATTTTGTACTTTGTTAGAAAATGTAATCCATACGGATAATACCTTCACGCTACGTTGTTAGTTCCTGCATATATATATTTTTTGT
>NC_135530.1:3857500-3955000 GCF_051989575.1 Stigmatopora nigra
GTTGAAAATTTGTGAAAAATAATATCCATTTGAAATCTTGTCCAATCCTCAAATAAAATGACTTTTTGAATGACTTTAAATGCAAAAGTTTAGTAAAAAAAGTAATAATTAAAACAATGTTTCCCGTGTTTAAAAAATAATACAATTTGTATTTTAGAAAAATTGTCAAAAAAGAAAAATTTAAAGAAATAGCATCAACAATTTTATGAATGATTTCATCTTAAATTTGAAGAAAAAAGCAACCAAAAATTAAATACTAGCACCTGTCTATCAATCAATCAATCAAACAGACAATGACTGATCTTGTTCTTTTATTCATTGCACCCTTTGCAACATTATCGCTGCTCAATTAAGGAAACATTAAAATAGCATATCTTATTTTTAATTTAGGAACCCTTTCACAAAAGGTACGGTGGTCGACATTCACAAAAGCGGGAAAGTCGGCAGGCCTTTTGGCTCAAAAAGGACAGCAACTTCAAACAGGGACGTAAACGCCATTTTTACAACTCTGACGCCAATAACAACGCCAACCATTTAAGATTGTCCGCTCAACCATCCCAACGTCGATGTGCAGAAATTGGGTGGCGCAAAAAAACGAACCAAAAACCCCCCCAAAAAGCAATTACATTCATCTAAATGGACACAAATGAAGGCCGACAATTAAAATGAGAAATGGCCATCCGACGCCATACGAGATACGATCACGGGCTTTCAATAGATTTTTTTTTAACGGTACACCATATGATGATACATTTCTACCAAAACTTATCCGCGGAATGTACACTAAGGAATGAAACGTGACATCATAGCGTCCGCTAAACTAAAACGGGGACACTTTAATACGTTAATACAAATTCAGACTATGTCGTTGGAAACGTTGGTTTCCAATAAGTCAATGCATGCAGCCCAAAAAATTAAAAAAAAATAAAAATTAAACAAAAAAGGGACTTGGTACCAGATTTTTTTGTTGTGGAGCGTATGCTCAGGGCTGACGATTGCCGTACATTAGCGGGATGATGAAGACGGAAATGTCGTCGCCCGATCCCAAGCGCTCGTTGGTGATCCTCCAGCCTCGATCTCGCAGCACGCCACGAGCTCGCATCACTAAATCTTGGGCCGCCATTGTGTACCTTAGCGACGGAAAAAAAATGCATATGTTACAAGCACGTTGCCATGCAAAAAGTCCCCGCCCCCCCCTACCCTCCGTAAAAACCATCTAGTTGTATTAAACACATTTTGGTATACTATTAAACCACTAGTTTTGTGTTACTTTGTTAATAGATGGCGAATTAGAACAAATCAAGCATTTTTTTCCAATCCAATATCCTGTTTTTGGTGTTTTTTCATAGGGTTGGAACAAATTAATTAGAATTAAGTTTAGTGTGAAGTTAGATTAGACTTATTTTTTTGTGTCTGCGTCGTAATCCAAGTTCATTTAAATTTGTTTATGTTCTGTTACGAGTGCGTTGCCATGCGAAAAGTCTCTACGTCTAATTTTAGTACTATTAAATACATTTTAGTACTATTAAAGCACTAGTTATTTAATTACTATGTGAATAGATGGCAAATTACAACAAATAAAAATGTTTTTCCAATCCAATATTCTGTTTTGGGTGTTTTTTCAGAGGGTTGAAACAAATTAATTAGTTTTTAGTTCATTTCAATGGGAAACATTCGTTTGATCTACAATAAAATCAACATACGAGCTCAGTCCCGGAACGAATTAAGCTCGTATCTCGAGGTACCACTGTACTATAAAAACAAAAACGGTAAAAATTAACAGCCCCCAAAAGTCCAACCTGTGAAGGTCATCCGGATCGCAATTGGCCAGAAAAGTCGATACTGCCTCTGCAACTTCCTGGTTGGACAGAACATCCCATAGTCCGTCGGTTCCCATCACCATGACGTCATCTGCACCGTGCTCGTACTGCGTCAGGTTGTAGACCTTCACCTGCAAAATGACCCACGTTCTTTCCCAAGGCCGACCAACCTTTGGGGGTCGTTCGCTTCTTCTTACCTCGGGAAGGCAGGACAAAAAGGGCTTGATGTAGATGTTGGAGTCGTGAACTCTAAGGTCGTGGTCGCCCAGACCGCGCGTTACGCCGATGGTCGCCAGCACCCTCGCCTGGGAAATGCAACCCATCAGTCAGATAGCGTAGTATAAGCTGTAGTTAGCATGCATGCTAGCTGCCTCAGTCAAAGGCAACCAAGGATTTAGCATATTTTCTCGCATATAAGCCATAGTTGTAACTCCAAAAAAAATGACTGCATCTTAGTTGGTTAGCATGCATGCTAGTTGCCTCATTCAAAGGCATTTACCATATTTTTTTCGCATATAAGCCTTACTTTTAACAAAAAAAAAGATGACTGAATCAAGGGTGTTTACTATTTGTTGGTTATTTTCTGTTTTGCAGTTTTCGTTTATGATGCAACGTTATTCAATTGGTTCTTTTTAAGAAAGTTGATGGCGACATTACATTGGTGTATTTTTTAGGGGGGTTATAATTTGAATTGTTATGAACTGGAGGGTGTCCAACAAACCTTTTTGCCTTCGCCGTATATGAGTGGAAACTTGAGGTCCTCGTCCTCGATGGTTTTATAGGCCCTGTTTTTCCAGAGAAGCGAGTTGAGGTTAAAAAAAATGGACGTGTTTTAGAAGCGACGATGTGGCCCACCATCCGTTCATGGTGAAGTCCCTGTAGAGCATTCGCTTTCCCACCTCCTTGCGTTGGACCCTTCGTGGGAATTCTAGATGCGTGAACTCGTTGCCCAACAAGTGCGGCTGCATGAAACCCTACAATCATTCATAGATAGATTGCTTAAACCCGGGAGAAGAAAGGTATCAAAATATCAAACAAAATTAGAATAAAGTGTAATGTTAGGTTCCATTAAACTTATTTTTGATTGCTTCTGCATCGTAATCCAAGTTCATTTCAATTTGTTTATGTTATGTTACGAGCACGTTGCCATGCAAAAAGTCTCCCCCCTTTCTCTACCCTCTGCGAAATCATTTTAGTTCTATTAAACACATTTTAGTAATATTAAACCACTTGTTATGTGTTAATAGATGGCAAATTAGAACAAATTAAAAAAAAATCCCAATCCAATATCCTGTTTTTGGTGTTTTCTTCAGAGGGTTGGAACAAATTAATTTGTTTTTAGTTCATTTCTATGAGAAACATTCATTTGAGTTCAGAGAAAAATTGACATACGAGCTCAGTCCCTGAACGAATTAAGCTCGTATCTCGAGGTACCACTGTATGACGGAAATTGACATCTAAAATGACCCTTCTATCTAGCCAAATCCATCTTTATATATCCCTTAAAAGAATATGTACCAGGAATTGTAGCCTCTGTCGCTCCGATTCTGGCGTGAATTCTGTAGACATCGGAACAATCTCATTGTTCCTGATAATTATGGCTCTGTCCCAAAAAAAAATAAAAAAAATGACATTATAAATAAAAAAAAACATTGTTTACAACAACATGTAAATGCGCACTGACCTGCTGTCACCTGCATTTCCCACATACAGCTTCCCCAGCATATATACAGCGGCGAGCGCTGTGCATCCACCTGTGATGTCATATCCTTTCTTTTCTCTCTCGATTTGTGCATCCTGCAAAAAAATAGATCAGAAAAAAAAATATATATATATATATAGAATATATCAGAACAACATACCATTTCTTTGAAGGCATTCTCCACCGCTCCGATCACCAAACTCTCATGCCGAACCTTCTTCTCGGTAAAAAAACGTGGCGCGGGTGGCGTTCCGCCGGGTGAAGCCGGCGCCCCGGCCGCACCCCGCAGCGACGCCGCCCGCGTCAGCGAGCGTTGGCCACTCGGCACGTTGCCCTGCGAGCAGGGTTCGTCTGGGGGCTCCTCGCCGAGGATAGTCGGCGGCGGGGATGTTAAGTTATGTAAGATCTCCATGACGGCTTGCAGCTGGCAAACGATGTGATGCTGGAGAAGGCGGGAGGCTACCACGGCGGCGCCGGAACCGGCGTGGCCGTCGAACAAGGCCCAGTAGTGGAATACTAGACCCTCGTTTTCCTGGAAATGCAATTGATCCAGTAATAAGTATAGTGGTACCTCGACATAGGAGTAATTTGAGATACGAGTCAAATTTGGGGCAGATATTTAGCTTGAGATATGAGACAAATTTTGATATACGAACAGACAGTGGATGCGAGATGTTGCTCATAAGAACATCATGGCCACTGTCATTTTGGTCGCAACTCCCTCTTTGTAATGTCTCTGCGAGCACTGGGCGGGGCATTGTATTTTTTCAGTGTTTTTTTACCCCATTAGTCAGTGCGAATGATGTATATAGTACTTTTCTATGGCATGTGGTCATGTGTTATCCTATTGTGAGGACATTTGTGTGCATCATTTTGGGAATATTTTAAAGGGAATACAAAAGCAAACAACCCTCGATATTGACTGAAAGTCATTGTGGAGGCGGGGCAAATAGAGCCAACTCACAACTCCACACAGTCAGGTGCGGACCTGGGATTCAAACCTCGATCTCAGAACTGCGAGGCCAAAAAACATTAACCACTTGACCACCGTGCTACCCTTTTTGTTATTGGAAAAAAAAAGGCAGACCTCGCCAAGCTTGTTTTGATCCAGGCAAAGCCCCGGACCCTCGCCGTTGGGTAGGGAGTTACGCCTCTTGGCTGTAGGGGTCTTGCTCGGTGTGGAAGGTGGGCAATAGCTCATTGGCCTTCGCCGGACCACCACCACTTCGCAGCATGCCTGATCCTCGTTCAGAGCGCTTTTTCCGGCGTTGATCACTCTGGAAAGGGAAAAAAACAAACATTTATGCTAATATTCATGTTGCTCGGAGGTTTAAAGCGAGAGAGTGATCAAAGTGATGTTCCTTCCTGTCAGACATCTTTGGAAGACAAATTAGCATGACTATTTTTAGTCCTCGACTATGGGATGTTTTCTAGCATCTGACTCACAGATGCGTGGGGCCCAAGCGACAATATAAGCACGGTTATGTAATGCCGACATGATCATCGGATGGACGAATCTCAGAGCCAAGATTTTGGCCTTCATTGCAAATCCTTTGGATTTGAAGGGGGAAATGTCAACTCTGCTATCTGACACTGACAATTTGTCCTCTTATCATTGCACGTGTGCTGTTCTAGTTAGGAAAGGAAGAGTTTTTATCCTCTATAATGCCATTTCATGCACGCCCAATGACGTACAGTGAAGGGCGACTGACGACGACGCATCGGTGAACACAACAGGTGCATCTTTAAGACACGCACTGCGCATGCGCCATCCTTGCCTCATTGTATGTACAAATATAAACGTAGTACACGTATGGTTAGTATATAATATCCCTTAAACTAGACCCCAGAGGACTTACTCGGCGTATCCGGTGGCCCAAGGTAATCTCCTGCTCTCCCTAAGGATGAGGATGGGCCGGGCGATGTGGTCCGCCGAGCACTCGATCTCATCCGCAGATAGTCCGAGGAACTCCGGCCTCATGTAGGGGAATTTGAGTGGTAGGTCCGAACCGGGGCTGCCACCCGGACCGGAGCCGCCACTGCCACCGCCACCGCCAGCTCCGCCCCCGGCGATGATCCCACCCATCAAGCCGGCGACTGCAGACTTGACCCGGGTGAGCATGTTGTTGGCGGTGCGTCTCGGTGGAGTGTCCGGCGGCTGCCGGTGCGCGGCGCCGCGGCTCCCTTTCCCCGGATTGCCCCCCACTTCGGCCGCACTGCTCGACGGGAGAAAGAGGCCGCGCGATGTGTCGCTTAATGCCGCATGGAAGGCGAGGGAAGAGAGGCTAGGATGGATTTAGGGGAAGCCGTAGGGCGCACTTCCATGGAAAAGCGGAGACAGCATCCCTGGCGTTCGGGGAAGCGGAATTAGTGAATCACGTGACACCACCGTAAAGCCACGCTGTAAAAAATACCCCCTTCTGCTTTTAGTGATGTCATATGCCAGCACGCGTAATGGACTTGAACCATTCCGTTTCAACCCAAAATACATCACAATGAAGGATTGTTTACGCTAAGAAGAAAGTGTCCTCCATACAAACAAATTGACGGCTCTAGTCGTTACAATGGATTGGATGTGGGGTTTTTATTTTTGGGTCATTTTTTTCAGCGTGCTGAGGATGAGCACTTTACAGGTTGAAGATAAATCCTCGTAAATGTTGCGTCCAGATGGACGGACGTTTGGATGTGGACATACATTTAACCATTCATTTTAAACAAAATCTGTCATTTGCACCCCTTTAAAAAACACTGGATTTCACCTGTTGCTCAATACTGGGAATATCTTTTTGTTGGGAAAAAAAGCAAGCCTGAAAAATATACATACACTCATCTATATATCATTATTTGTATCATAACTTGAAAAATAGTCTTTTAGATAGGCTTAACGTTGATTCATGCCATTACGTCATGTTCACAACATCCTGCAATACACTCTGCATCCTGGCAGAGGGCGCTTTTTTTCAAGGTATGGCACAATGACACTTATCAGATAAAGGAAACACATACTACTATTATTGTGATAATAAAAAGATGCCAAATTAGCTAAAGGGCAAAACATTCCCTCTTATTTTTCCGAGAAATGTGTCGAAACGACCTATTTAAAGTTTCATTTATGTCAACACCATTGTAGTATTTTCAGTAAATGATCATATTGTTTCCTGCTCAGGAAAATGTATCAGGTTTGTTTGTGGTTTGATTGTTTTGGGATATTTTTATCTCACAAATATTCAAAACATCAGGTTTTCTCTGTGAACTTTGAATAATGACTTTGTCTCAGGTCTATAACAATGGTTTTCACATTACAATAGTGTTTAAAATTCATCAGAACTAAAAAACACACACACATGCATATATATATATATATATATATATATATATATATATATATATATATATATATATATATATATATATATATATATATATATATATATATATATATATATATATATATATATATATATATATATATATATATATATATATATATATATATATATATATATATATATATATATATATATATATATATATATATATATATATATATATATATATATATATATATATATATATATATATATATATATATATATATATATATATATATATATATATATATATATATATATATATATATATTATATATATTTGGAAAGCTGTTCTTGTTTTAAGATATTTGCAAAAACTCCAAATTCTCTTTTTATTGTATTTTTCAGATGATTAGTTGCAGAGGAGTATTTTTTCCTTATAAAATACCCATTTATTAAATTCAAAATACTCATATACTGTAATAAATCCATTTTTAATCGATTCAATGCCATCTCCCATTAAAAAAAATGTTACAAATAGTAGAATATTCTACATATATATGATTCTAACAATATCATTTCGAGATATAAGTTTCGTTAGTTACCATTAGTCACCTTGTTACTCACCAGCAAGAAAACACATGTCATTTTGGAAACAAGTACTTAAGCCTAAGCTCCGCCCCCCCTGTGATAATTATATGTACTTACTATCAGACTTTTTCTTCCTTGTCCAGGTCATCACACCAGATGACATTGACATCCCACATCATACAAATAACAGCGTTGGCCCGTAAAAAAAAAGAAGAATTATCTGCCAAGATGATACTTTGGATATCTTTGCTGATAATGAGCCTGCATGGAACTGCTGCACAACATCTAAAGATGGAAAGAAACTGCGGTATCAAGTGTTCTCAGGTAAAAAAAATGATTTATTTAATAAAAAAAAATTTAAATCCAGATTTTCAAACATGTAATTTAACTCAGAAAATATCTAAATGTGATTATGCGATATTTATATGCAACTTTTCCTTGTTTATAGGGACTCCAATGCAAGACTAAATCAGGTATCGTCACCCGTTCCAGTTAAACAGGAACAATAGTACACTTGTAACCATGAAGGAAGTAACATTTTCTTCTTTGTTCAAACTATAGTGTCCCTTGTAGATTCCGTCCTTCCTACGTGCCAGGTCCCCGTGGCCGAGCTTAACGCCTCCTCGGTTTTCCGCAATCTTAGTTTGTCCACCGCCGTCAGGTGCGATGCGAGGAGGTGTGGCCTACACCTGCAGATAGACACCAGCTTCCTTCTTAGCGGTATGTCGGCACGCTTTTTAGCGTACGGTGACGCCAATTGACGTTTTGGTTCCTCAGGTTCTATCCGAGGTTTATCTGTCTGTTCCCAATCGTCTGGGATGTCGCCTAAATGCCAAATGGTCACCGTTTCCAGGGCGTCGAGGCGGAAAATGGCGGAGTTGGAGGTGGTTGTTGTGAAAAAAATTGACTTTTTAGACTGCTAAGACAAAGGAATTTAATTTTTTTGTTGTTGTTTTTTTTCAGGTGGAAGTTGAAAATGATTGTCTGGTCGTTAATCCACGGCAGGAAGTAAAGGTGACCGTGATGACGATTCCGAGGTACTGCGGGATAAGTCGGAGTGTGACCTACGTGGCGCCAGGTAGGGGGGAGAGCGGGGTTGATTGTTACGTTTTTTTAGAGATAGTTTATATGTATATCTGGAGCAGGATGTTCACTTCTGGAAATTATTTGTATGTCCTATCGCAGACTGTTCGTGGAAAGATTTAAGAAGACGAATCCCAGAATGCATCAGTGAGTCCGCCGAAAACGAGGGGGTGCACGATTTTTTTCTCCAAGTGGAGAAAATTTCAGAAAATTCAAAATATGGAAGGGCCAACTTAAAATTATTCCACTTTTATTTGTTAAAGACAAAAATTAAAACTCTAACTTTAAGTTATTGGAAATAACATGCACTGATTCAGGAACTCCCTCTAACGGTAAAGATGAGAATTGCAACAGAATGTAGACTGATTGATTTTTTTTTTGTGTGGCTCATATTCAATGATATTTCATTCCTTTTGTTAAAAAACGTCTTTCAGCTGGCGAGATCTCACATGAAGTCAGCCTGGAAAAAAAAGAGGTGCGGGTTTCCGTAAGGGAAACGCCGGAAGGCCAAGACTACCACGTACGACTGTGCCACAAAGATTTGATATGCACGAGCACTGGTGCCGATGCTCTGGTAAGGAAACGCAAAAACATCCACAATTGGGTACTATTATCATCTTTTTATGCATTTAAACCGTTTGGTAGCCTAAAAAAATCGTATTCTGACGCATTTGTAAGTAGAGAGACACATTTGTAAGTAGAGGTATCACTATTACCATCTTTTTCATCCATTTAAACCGTTTAGTATCCTAGAAAATCGTATGTTGACATATTTGTAAGTAGAGGTCCCACTGTTATAATCTTTTTCGTCCATTCAGATTAAGAAAGAAGCCCTCGGAGAAAGCGTGGTTCTCTCCTTTGCCAGGCCATTGCCGTGCTTATGCATCGAGGTACAATCTTCAGAGTGTACCCTGTATTTTTTTGCATTTTCCATTAACACAAGGTTTCTAATTTCCTTCCAGGGATGGTCTGCAGTGATTGACGCACCTCGCGTGCAGGTCTGCCCTTTCCAAGACCGTGAGTCACTTTTAATAACTTATGAAAGTACGTCTTGAGAAATTTCAGCCTCTTGACACATATTTGATCAAAACTGAATACATCATTTAATGGAAAATTACAGTATGTATTATGGATAATACACACAAAAACACAATGAGGCACATTTTTCTTGCTAATTGACATTACGGGTCTGAACAGGTGTGGAGGAAATGTGGCACGGGATTCGTTTCGACCCGCTTGAGGAGACCCTTTCGTGGGAGGCGGCCTGCCCACTTTCGGTCCAAGTGGCCTTGTGCCAGAAGGAAGAAGACGGCGCCTGCTCAGATCTGGACGGAACCTGGCGAAACATCAGCCGGGGGCAGGTGATGATGACTCAGCAAAATTACACATTTCTAATGGTATCAGTTTCAGCGTATTATATTTTCCTTAATCTATCGATGACAGCACAGTCTGACTAACCTGATGACGTGATAAGTCATAGTGCCAATGCAACTGGAGTACAGTGGTACCTCAACATACGAGTGACCTGACATATGAGCAATTTGAGATATGAGTAAAATTTCGGGCAAATATTTATCTTGAGATATGAGACAATTTTTGATATATGAGCAGATAGTGGACGTGAGATGCTGTTTAAAAGAACATCATGGACACTGTCTTTCTGGTCGCAACTCCCCTTGTATAATCTGCGAGCACTGGGCGGAGCATTGCATTTTTTTCAGTGTTTTTTGTGTATTTTGCACATGAAATGGTTGGTTTGACTCAAACAATGTCAAATGTTGCCTTTCAGATCACATTTACTAAAGTGGACCCTCACCCTCAACTGTGCATGAAGGTTTATAATCAAATCATATCAATTCTTAAAATGATTAGATTTTCTTTGTAACTGAACTCATTTGTATTTTTAGTTTACGACAACCAGCAACAAATCTTGGATCAGGTGTCCTTTTGTCAGAAGATTCCAAGGTATGACTTTTAGATTTAGTTGTAAAAAGGACTAAAACTGTGGATATTCTTGATTTAAATTCACTTTTTTTATGAATTACCCCGGTACTCTAATTTTTTAAAGTGAATTTTTTGCTTCTAGTGTGGGATGTGACGCTAACGCAACAAGTAGCGACGCTAACGTCGCAAATCAACGGGATGTTCTACATTAGCGTGTGTACGCCGGCGCTAAATTTCGAAGAATGTCACATAGCAGGGATGCATACTACTATTCCCGTGGTAAGTATTTAATAAAATTTTGTCATAATATCATAGTAATCATGGCAATTTCTATGTCTTTCTTTCAGGAAGAGCGCTCATCTGTTAGCTTTAGCCTGGGAGATGCTAACAGTTGTTTATATGTAAGTTTTCAATCATCATTAAAATTGTTTCATTATTAGTTTTATTTTTTTCTTAATAAATGCATTTTTTTTTATATTGGAAAAATATAAATATTGTTTTTAATTTTCGTTACAGGTGAGAAGGATTGACGTAAAGTATGCTGCTACAGTTCAATACTGTTTTCCTATTTGACTGAGTGGGCAGGTTCCATTTTTGTATTTTTTTGTGTATTTTGTGTATTATATTGATGCCTTTTAGTGGATCTAAAAATATATGTCCTAAATGATGGATGAATAAACCCTCACTTTTTGTAAATATAATGAATTCAATCCTGTCAGTCTTGTTTTGATACATTTCTAGGAATAAAAACAAGATAGTCAACATAACTTGATTTAAATAGAATGTGTTAATGTCATTCTTAAACAAGTTTACTTGGGTTTTTATCAAAACACATTACAAGGAAGCAGGTACGAAACCCAACAACACAAAGATGAAAAATAAACAATGTGCTATTTTCTAATCACTATTTAATGTCAGTCATTTATTTTCGTCAATCATAATTAAAGTATGCTACTTCCTCATTGATTTTAGTCACATGGAGTTGTTATGATGAGTGATAACATTTTTATATAAGGTGACAAAACGAAAAAATATGCTCTGTTTAAATATATTCTAGAATGTATTTACTTTTTAATATACGTAGTATATACATGTATAATGTACTACAGTTTAGAGGTCATGAGGTTAACGTGTTTTTTTCGTCTGATTCTTTGTCTCGATTATACCACAAGGTCACAAATTAAGGGAGTTAAACTCGCAAATTATGTTTTACAAAATTAATGGTTTTAGAAATCACCCCTCTCTTTGAAACACTTGGTATGCACCATTTACGGACGTGATGCCCACTTTGCCGACGTAAACATTGACCCAGCCCTATTTTCATCACGCCATCGACATCGACACAAACTTTTTCCTTTCTCCCCATCTCAAATCTAAACATCGCATCGGGCATACAATTGTGCAGAAAACGATACACAATCAAAATCCGTTTCTGCAGTAAGTAAGTATTTGACAAAATATCGTTTTGCAAACATGATGCAGAAGTTCAGGCCTCACGTGTTTTTTCAACGCAGGTTAATGAGACAGTAACCCTGTCTTGCTACTTCGTCTTTATCAACAGCAGAGGGCGCTATTTAGGTACGTCCATTTTTTTTGTCTACTTATGTGTTGATTTCATTCACTGTTTTATGCAATATACAAAAATAGTAACAGTAATTGAAATGAACTATGAACCACATGATGGCTTTTAGTCTAAACTTCTATTAATTGTACTATATTTTCCAGTTTAATGCACTGGTTCACCAATAGTATTATGGTATATGCGTGTAATGCGTTTTGATAACCACTTAAAGGTTAAAAGTAGTGTTATTTTGCTTCAGATTGAGGAAAAATACTCATAAACATGCACAATTTTATTCTGGCTTGCAGGGTTTAAACATGCTCAATTGTGTTTTGAGAGCAAAAATGCTAATTGATTTAAGTGTGTATGCTGCTATCTACAAATGCTAATAATGATGATAAAACATTCCATTTTTTTAACATACATGTGTGTAATAACCTACTGTAAGTACACAGGAAAAAAATCCAATGGAAATCTAATTAAAATGTTTTCCCCTCTTTTACTGCTAGTCTGATACTCTCCACACGAGGGCGTTGTGGACCAAGCTTTGCTTTAACTAGACAAATAGAACCCATAAACATATATATTTTTTTACCAGTCTGGGGTTATTTACAAATTGAATGCAAACTAAACTAATCTAATCCATATTTTCTTTGTTCTACTCAGTTTAAAGTACCTATTTGAATCCAGAGATGGAGTATTTCAATTGTACTCATCATGCTTTTTTTCCCCCTAGACTGACCTGCAATTAAAAAAGCTCTTATCTTTCAAAGGTTCATTTTTTGGATCGCTATTCTTTTCTGTCTCTGATGTTTCCAAAGATTGAAATAGTTTACAGATCAAAGCAGGTTAAGGAGACAATTCTGTAGTAAAGTTTTTTTGGAACGATGCTGGCCTTCAGGTGGTGCTTTTGTACACGGCTCCATCAGTTGGTCTATCTGTAAAGCCCACACGGAGGGAAAGAATGACAAAAACATAGGCCAGAGACAACAGGCAGGGATGAGCTAATCCTTGTTGTGGAGAATTCCAGACATTCCTACAGGGTGTTGTTCCCCGGGCGAGTTAATCTACGAGTGGGGCTCGCGTCCGGGCTTTGCACTAAACAAACCTTTTTAGAAGGATGGCGAGTGGAAAGTTGATGTCAAACATACTACTGAGAAGGCACTCTTTACCCTCAGGTATGCATGGAAAGACGCACTACTGACAGGAGGAACGTAAGGGGACTGGGTGAAAGGTTCAAGGGGTAAAAGAGAAATAACTAGAGGGTTAGAAATCCTTTGGTGGATAGTACTTAACATTTTCACTGATATTTTGATGTTTGATTTAAAAAAAAATGTGAAAAATGTTTTCCCCTTGTGACTTTTGTCTGTTTTTTGTGAATGTCTGCTAATATATGTTTGCTAAATACAGAGAATTTCATTTTTTTTGTTATGTCTAATGGGTTAGCATTAGCGACTCTGCTAGCGATACAGTTTACAATATGTTTTTTGATTTATGACTCTTTTTGAACAAAAGTATCCAGGTTGGAGTTTATTTTGGAGGAAAATCAACAATTTTTTCTCAAGTTCTTAGCATCAACGCTACATTTCGATTCTGACAGTTTTTGTCACATGGGTTAGCGTTAGCGACTGTGCTAGTGATAAATTTAAGATGATTAAAAACATTAAAATCTAGATTTTAACTCTTATTTTGATCAAAAGTATCCAGGTCGGAGTTTATTTTTGGGGGAAATCAACAATATTTAAGATTACATTTAGGTTCTGACAGTTTTTGTCCCCTGGGTTAGCGTTAGCGACTATGCTAACGATACATTTTAGAATATTATTACTTTTTAAAAAAAATCTAGAGTTTAACTCTTATTTTGATCAAAAGTGTCCAGTGTTGAGTTTATTTTGGGAAAAAAATCAACAATATTTAAGATGTCAGTCCTACTACCATCAACGCTACATTTAGATTCTGACAGTCTTTTTTTGTTCAATCCAGGAACTTTCATCTCTACATTTCCGACTTTATTGGCAAACCAGCCAGGACTCCTTAAATTTGCCAAACGTGGGAAAAAAGGAAAAACGTTGACAACCCTCGAAGGAAAAAAGTCCAGCACAACCTGGTAGGTCCCGTTGACACAAAAAAAAACACCCGGTAAAGCTCCCTAACATATACACACATACACAGAGGCCCCTTTGTTCCTTTATGAGTCATTGTAGAAAAGAGCACAGTTGTAAACAGTCCAAATCAGTCCATTAGGCCCCGAGGTGCCGGAGCGGTTCGGTGTTGACTGTGTATCCGGAACCAAAACGGCAAGCTTGAGTCATCAATAAACAGAACAGTGGGATGAGTGTGTGGTGGGTTCTGGGGAGGAGAGGGGGGCCATAATAGAAGGCAGAGACAGGAGGAGTTTCAGGGTTTAGGGAGGGATAATGGTGCAGAGTAGTACGATGATCTCACGTCTTTCCCAGCTGAAAATGAAATTTGATAACATTTTCTGAAGTAAGTAATGTAAGGTACAGTTAAAATGATCCAATTCACTTGAGCAGAAATGAAGCTAAAGTTGTCCAAGTGTTTGCTAGTCTGAAAAATTCATATGTTGAAGCATTCGTAATGGTGAAGCGTTCTCATCTTTGTCGTCCAATCAAATCAGTTCATTTGTAGCGCTACATTAGGGGTGTCAGACTTGGGTTGGTTTGCAGGCCGTGTTAATTTCAACTTGATTTTATGTGGGCTGGACCATTTTAGATATAATATTTAGATTTTTTTTATTTTTATAAATGGATTAAAAGAATTGGATTAAAATCCCTGAATATTCAGTTTTTTTATAGATCTAAAACAATGTTTATTTTAGCTTTTTTAAAATATATTTTTAGATTTTACAAAAGGATTTTTGTACTTAAAACAGAAAAAATTGTTAAAAATTGACAATTATTGATTTAAAAAGGAAAAAAAATCAGGAAATTTAATATACATCTATACTCTTCATTTTAATTTGATCCTAAAACAAAAAGTCTGCACTCATGATTTACTTTTCCGGGCCACACAAAATGATGCGGTGGACCAGATTTGGCCCCCGGGCCACATATTGGACACATGTGCGCTACATAATCAACTATAACCTTTTCCTGCTTTTTAAATTAGCCACAATCGCTGTTTTTGCCAAATGTGAATAGGCTCAAGGAGCGTGGCAGTTAGCCCCATTGTCCACCAGGTCGACCTCTGACCCCGCGTGACCCCGGCACGAGCCCGATCCATTTCTGTCACCCCGCCGCCCCCCCCCCCCCCCATCTTCTTTGCTTGTGTTTGTTGTCACAATAAAGCCACGTGATTCCACAGCAAGAAAGTAGGCCCCCGTTTAGAACCCCTTACAAACAAAAACACACATGCACACATGTTGGAAGCAACCCGAGACCCTTTCAAGGTAAGGACACGTGCCGTTCGGCCAGCTGTGGTGGTCCCATCGGCCACGAGGGCAGGTGGAGAAAAAAAATAGGTCTGTAAAGATCTCCAAACAATAACAAAAGCAGCAGTGGGAACACAAGTGGGAGCAAACTCAGCACATGTATTGTTTCCCACAGACAATATAGCCAAGGGGGGATTCAAAATGTCACTTTCAATGCCAAAATGTCATTACAAATACCTTTTAATGTTTACTTACAACCTTACTGGGTTATCTGATGGGTGTGCAATGTATTGCTTGTGAGATTTGTCTGTTCAAGAATTTTAATGAAGTAGTACCAAGTGATGTTTTGCCATAGAATTTCCTTTCGATTGTTGACGCACCAACGTTGTGCTAGCTTTTTCCTTTCCGATTGTTGACGCTACCCTGCCGTGACGTAGGAGAGCCATTTGAATATATAAGCCGCACTGTATTATAAGGCGCACTGTATTATAAGGCGCACTGTATTATAAGTCTATTTCGGAGAAAATTTAAGACTTAAGTGCGCCTTATAGTCGTGAAAATACGGTAATTGCTATTGACTTCCAGGTATGAAGCACTCACTACTTTACAGTCACCTCTAGAGCCAGCCATTGTTGATGTTTTGGATTTTTTTGCATAGAATCTTGCACTGGGGAGGAGCTATATGATGGAAGATTTTATAAACTAAGATGGCATCTGCATATTTAACAGTATTGTTTCAGTTCAGGCGTTTGTGTTTTTTTAATATCTGACAGTGGTGGTTTTTCGTTTTTGGTTTTCTGTTTTTTCCATATAAGGCGCACTGTATTATAAGGCACACTGTCTATTTTGGAGAAAATATAAGACTTTTAAGTGCGCCTTATAGTCGTGAAAATACGGTAATAACTTCCTAATCAATCAATCAACCAAAAACAACCATCAAAATGATTTATTTATTGTTCAGCCCTACCACCCCAACGTTCCCATATTTCCCCATAATACACTTTCCAAAAAAACACAAATGTCTTTATTGCCCAGTCCTTTACCACATTCCCATATTTCCCATAATGCACAGCTATAATTCATCATACATAGCGAAATGAGATGTTCTGTACTTCTGTTTATCAGTGTTCTCGTTACCTCTGCGTCCTGCGTCTGATACGCACAGCTTTTCTTCCAGACGCACAATTTCAAGTAATGTGCTTTTTTCGGACGCAAAGAAATTTTTATCAAAAAAAAAAACCAAAACACATATATCCGATAGCAAACCAATTTATTCCACATAATCTTTGCGAAATAATTCTCGCGTGAACGAGACTAGCAGACACTAGCAGACGAAGGAGAGAAAGCGATAGCAAGAGTTTCGTAATAGTGTAAGAAAGATAAAAAATGTTTCAGAAAAAGCAAAACAGTCTGGATAGTTATTTCGCAGTTAAAAAATACAACTAGTAAGAAAAGAACTGCAGAAGATTCGATCGATGATCATGAAGCAAAACGGGGGAAGCAAGGAAAAATACGCACATTTCAAAAGACTTTTGGCTGCAAAGAGAGGAGGATCTACGAGCTGAAAGACTAGTACAATGATAAATAAACCCTAACCCTAAACCATATAATAAATAAATTAAATCTGAATGTTTATATATCGTTGCTTATGTTTTATTTGCATCCGTAGTATGTTGGGACTCGTGACAAGTTTCCTGGGACGCACAGTTTTCAGACAAGCGAATCCCTGGGACTCGCAGTGTGCCAATTGTAAAATTATCACTGGTTTATGCTTGCTTGCATCACTGTATATTACAGCAGCAATTAGGCAGTCACATGGATGTACATTGCGCAAAAGGGATTTCTTTTCACTGTGTGTAATAAATGGAGGGAGGAAAATGGCGGGAGAGGTGACTGGAGTGCATATGCAATGTTTTGGTGGTTGTGGCTGTGGTGGTGGTGATGGAGGGGGGGTCAGAAATCAGAGAGCAGATGGCAGACAGTGCTTGCTCCCCCCCACAGCACCCCACCGCCTCCCTCAGCTCAGTGGGTTATGGAGTACAGGCAATTAACGACAGAATCCCACCCCCAACACGTGCCTGTCACTGAGGACCACTCTATCCATTCCAGCCTTTCAACATCACCCCTTGCGCTTTTGCTCCACCATTAGCGACGCCGCGGACAGGTGCAAGCTAGCTTGACTCCTGTCAATCAAACATAAACTGACACTACATACAATACTGTGTGGCGGCGGATTGGTAAAATGTACTGCACGTGTGTGGAAAGCCACAGGCAGCTTTTTTTTTTTCCTGGAAGGCAAGAGTTTCCAGGATTCCCAGCGACCAATAATAAGCCTTCTATCGTACGTCCCCCTTCAACCAAGCTGTCTGTTCCACACCACCCATCCTTTGCGTTTTTTCCTCACATTTTTTTTAGTGTACAACCTGTGATTAGAATAATACCACAAAATGGGGAAGGGTATTTATGGAGAAGAAGCCTGGGAATGATGAAGAGTTGACGGTAAAAGTGAAATGTAGAGGAATTTAGTGGTATGTTCACATGGGGGTCCTTTTAGTTGAGACCTTGTTTTGTTCCCACACTGATGATGTCAACTGAAAAAAGTTGGGTTTTGTAGTTGATGTCAATCAAAATACAAATTATAATACTTTGGAACAAAGCTCTACTACTTAGCATTATTGTTGTGATGAGGATAGGCTTTTCAAAACGGGAAAACGCAACATTGGAACCTGAAGCGTACGTGTAACCCGATTCGTTATATACTCTTCTTATTTTTAGATTACATTAAGCGGACTTTGTTTTTTTGCAAGGCAACGCGCTGTTAACATAAAGAAATTTAAATGAACTTGGATTACGATGCAGACACTCAAAAATAAGTTTAATCGAACCTTACTGTAAACTTAATTCTAATTTTGTTTGACATTTTGATACCTTTCTTCTCCCGGGTTAGGTCTTTTTGCCCCGCCTCCACACTGACTTTCAGTCAATATCGATGGTTGTTTCAGTTTGTTATTGCCTTCAAAATATTCCCAAAATGATGCACACAAATGTCCTCACAATAGGATAACGCACGACCACTTGCCAGCACTATGCACAAGCTAAACTGGATCTATGGCGCAAAAACAAAACTTAATGGCGGATGTAGTACATAAAGATGGAAACGTAGGTCAAGAACATCATTTGTTGGACAATTTCATTCACTTTGAGCTTTAAAAATCGGATTCATGAAACTAATAACAGTGATTACGAAAGCCAGTTAACAGCTCATATCAATAAAACGTTTCAACGGGTGTTTATTACTACCGTCGCCTTGCAAAAAAATATAAATGGTTCTTTTTAATCCTCCGGTGTTCATTTCTCTAATATTTCTCTTTGCTCTCTGTCTCGTTATAACACAGTTAGTTAGTGTTCCCCTCCGTTTTGGCTCCTTGGAGCGCCTCTTTTGCCAGTGGACGTCCAGCCTTAAATGGAAAGTCTATACATGCTGCCTGTTTATGAACCCCCGTTGAACAGCTGAGCATTTATAATGGTTTATTTATGTCTGAAAAGGGCTTTCCACAGTAACCCACTGTCATATGTGGAGGAGCCAGCCTGGTGGCTAACGGAGGACCCAAAACATGCCTATGGAAACGCACATAGGCTTAAATCAATAATTGTAAATTTTAACCCCTTTTTTCAGTTTTTAGCTCAAAAATCCTTTTGTAAAATCGAAAAATATATTTAAAAAAAGCTAAATAAAACATTGTTTTAGATCTATAAAAAAACGGAATATTCAGGCCCTTTAATCCAGTTCATTTAATCCATTTATAAAAAAAAAAAAATCTAAATATTATATCTAAAATGATCCTGCCCACGTGAAATCAAATTGACGTTAAAGCAGCCCGTGAACCAACCCTTGTATTAAATCATGATTCCATAAGTACTAACTAATATGCTTAATACTATTGAAATAGCTTTAATGTCTGCAACAGTCCATTGTCACTTTTCTGTAAGAGAAAGGCTCTTTTTTTTGCCTTGTTCGCGTTCACATTTCCTTTTTAAACACAGCGGGGTAACTCTGAAGGGATCCCCCCCATCGCTAATCGCGTATATTCCCGCACGCACGCATGCACGCCACGAATGCACAGTGGCGTTCTGTCAGCATCGCAGACTGTCTGTCTCCTCGTCGATCCAGTGGTGACTGTAACTAGGTGTAATGGCCAGCTTGTGGTTAGTCACTCTATAGGCCTATTCACAAATTTGCTCCGTGCCCCTTGTGTACACACACAACCACACATGTGTGTGTGGGTAAACACACACACAGTGTTTACAATGGTGAGTTTGCCCAAGCTGCTAATTGAAATGTATTTCTTTTTCAATCCTAAAGAGCAGAGGGCATCCCTATTTTTCTGGAGAGTGTGTCAATAGCAAGGGTCTACCTTGGCTAAAGGCCAAATGCATTACTAGCTGCTTTGGAAAACGAGCCATTTTTTTTGTAGAACGGGGAGCTAATCCAATGAAAAGGCAGACTTTTTTTGCCAAATGGTGCACTTTTCCAAAATACAGTGGTGCCCCGACATATGAGCAATTTGAGATACGAGTCAAATTTTGAGTAGATATTTATCTTGAGATACCAGACGAATTTTGATACTGCAAAGCGCTTGTAACATAACATACAAATTTAAATGAACTTGGATTATCATGCAGATACTCAAAAATAAGTTTAATCGAACCTAACAGTAAACTTAATTCTAATTTTGTTTGACATTTTGATACATTTCTTCTCCCGTGTTGGCTCTATTTGCCACGCCTCCACCCTGATTTTTAGATGCAACCTATCAGGGTTGTTTGCTTTTGTATTCCCTTCAAAATATTGCCAAAATGATGCACACAAATGTCCTCACGGTAGGATAACGCACAAACAATTGGCAACAAAAAGTAGTATATACGCCATTGGCAATGACTAAAAAAAAACACTGAAAAAAATGCAACGCTCCGCCCAGTGCTCACAGAGACATCACAAAAGTTAGTTACGGGGAGAAAGACAGTGGCCATGATGTTCTTATGAGCAGCATCTCACGTCCACTGTCTGCTCATATATCAAAATTTGTCTCATATCTCAAGAAAAATTTGACTCGTATCTCAAATATCTCATATGCTGGGGCACTCGTATGTCGAGGTACCACTGTATATATATAATATAAGTTTCACCAGCATCTTGCATTAAGTGTGAGCGAATGTTTCTGTCTTTCCTGTTACCTTTCCTATGTCAAACAAAAGAAGCCATCTGTAGCTTTTGTCATGGATTGGGATAAACCCAAGTCAATCCGGTCCTCTGGGGACTGATCTGTCCTTCTAATCCTATTAGAAGAGCCCAATTCTTAAGATTTGTCCAAAAGTATGGACTGATAATATGAAAGGCCACTGAGAGCACTTGAATTTGACTTTTGACAGGAACCAAGTATGTTTTGCGTTTATATGTGCACGTGCTAAGCTTTCTTTGTTATTGTTTTGGTCTGACGGCGCCCCCGTTACTCGATTCTTCTCAAGCGTGTCCACATGCTCGCTATTCTCTCGCACATACACGAAAAACGCCCCATGGCGTCAGCTGCTGACTGCGAGCAAAAAGACAAATAGACAAGATGAGACGTTCATAATAGTGGAATTAATAACAAATAGATAGCAGGGAAAACAGGTGTCTGTCCTGGGAAACAGCCTGATAAGATCCACTTTAAAAAATATTGACTTGAAAATGGGAGGAGAGATAAAAACATGCTCATACACTGGACAACTTTTAGTGGACGTTTTAGAGGACTGTTGAAAAGACTGTACAGTGGTACCTTGACATACAAGTGGCCTGACATACGAGCGATTTGAGATACGAGTAAGATTTCGGGTAGATATTTATCTTGCGATACGAGACATTTTGTCGTAACTCCCTCTTTGTAATGTCTCTGGGAGCACTGGGCGGAGCGTTGTATTTTTTTCAGTGTTTTTTGACGTATATACTACTTAGTGGTCGTGCGTTATCCTATTGTGAGGACATTTCTGTGCATCATTTTCATAATGCATAATTTTCAGAATATTTTGAAGGAAATACAAACAATTGACAGCTCAATATTGTCCGTTTGGAGGCGGGGCAAATAGAGCCAACCCGGGAGAAGGTATCAAACTATCAAACAAAATTAGAATTAAGTTTAGTGTTAGGTTCGATTATTATTATTATTTTATTTATAATTTTTGAGTGAGTCTGCATCATAATCCAAGTTCATTTAAAAAAATACATGAAATATATGCAAATCTATATTTCAAATACAGTTTCTAAGCATGTATTTCACACGCAAGTAGTATTTTTTTGTGTACAAATGTTTTTTTGGCATTGGCGCCAAGTTTTACACTGCCCTACCTGGTTCTAGTTATTTAAAAAACATTTTCAGTAATTGTACTTGGCACTGCTAACGATGAGATATTTGATTTTATTATTATTATTTTTTAAGTCATGAAGACCTGTAATTTTTACATTTTTTTTAACATTAAGCCAGAGGGAAAACGATATAACGGAATCTGACATAGGAATGTGTTTTTTGCATTAAGTCCTAAAGTTGAAGCTAGTTCAAAACTGTCCTAACACAAGTCCAATAAAAGCAATATTCCAGCCAGGAATAAGAAAATCAAAAGCAAACATGAGCAATTTTTTTTGATAGAATAAGTGTCACATAGTTAACAAAAAAAGAAAAAAGTGTGGAAATGGGAAACTTTCCACAACCAAGAATAAAACCACTGGAATTTGAGGGTTTGGCCATCTTATTGGTGTCATTATTTGAAATAAGAAGAATAAAATGATCATCACATTTACTATTTCCAAACTTTTTTTTTATGTGAAAACAACCCTGCAGTGTGTTTTTTTTTTTTTCTCAAGTTTTTATGAGGCTCGGGCAAAGCAAAGTGAGCTGTAAATGTCAGAAAACACCAGCGGTATAAGTGAGACGTAATGGATTGTACAAAGTGGGAAAAACAGCGGGTGGGAAGATAAATGAAACGTACACAAACGGGGGAATATTATTTTCCACTGAAGTTAAAATATGCTGTGATCATCATGAAGTGTGTACTTTTTGTGGGAGTTTTACCCTGTAGATAAAAAGTTGGACTTGGCTAAACCAAATGTTCCAATGATTGGCATCCTGACATATGGGTGTTTATTTTTTTTATTAATAAGAAATACATCTTGTAGGGTAGTGTAGTATTGGAGTTGTTGAGTCATCTGCCTGAAAGTTTATTGTTCAAATCTTGCCTATACAGAGATACAGTGGTACCTTGACATACGACTGCCCCAACTTACCAGAAATTTGAGATACGAGTCAAATTTGGAGCAAATATTTATCTTGAAATACAAGACCAATTTTGTTAATTTTTTTCTGTTTGGCATTGCGAATTTAACTTTGTTTGTTATGAGTGTGTTGCCATGCAAAAAGTCTCTCTACCCTCAGCAAAACCTGTATAATTTTAGTTCTATTAAACACATTTTAGTAATATTAAACCACTTGTTATGTGTTACTTTGTTAATAGATGGCAAATTACAACAAATCAAATATTTTTTGCTATCCAATATCCTGTTTTAGGTGTTTTTTTCAGATGTTTGGAACAAATTCCTTAGTTTTTAGTTCATTTCAATGGCAAACATTCATTTGACTTGCAAAAATATCGACATACGAGCTCAGTCCCGGACCAAATTAAGCTCATATCTCAAGGTACCACTATATTTCACTTGACGCAAGATTGACTTCAAAGCAGCAGTCGCCAGTATGGCCACCAAATGCATTCATCGATTGGATTCATTCCGCTGGGCAAGAGAAAGAACAGTCACAGTCGCTCATATCGCTGCCTTCTCTACTATAACAGCCCTTCACATCCACCATCAAAAACACAAAACGTCCATCTACGTGCCACCACGCAGATGGATTGCGCCAATAGTTTGCACGCAATCATGCGACAATTGCCACACGCATCATGTCCGCAGCTTCTTTTAATACATGCGAGCCCCCCCCACCCAAACTACAACACACACACACATGTAATTATTTACTTACACATACACACGGACAAGCAAGTTTACACGCACTCAACGGGGGCCGTCCCGCATAATACTCCTCAGTCACGCTATACTGTGGCTAAGCTTAGCACGAGCCCGTATGGACGGATCATGGTCTTAACTGACGGGACTTAGATTTTTTTTTTAGGCGGGGAAATTAAGATGTCCTTATACGGCCGTCAAGCTGATTTCGTGCCACCGAGCTAATGGGGAACGTTGACTTTTACGTAAATGGCGTTATGAACTATGGGCAGTTGGCGAGGGGGTTACACCCTGAATGGGTTGGCAGCCAATGATGTGGGAGGAAATTGCAGTACATATTTTAGATGTACTACATACACACACATTTTAGATATACATATATATATATATATTTGCACAGTGGTACCTCGAGATATGAGCTTAATTTGTTCCGGGACTGAGCTCGTATGTTGATATTCTCGTAACTCAAATGAATGTTTCCCATTGAAATGAACTAAAAAACAATTAATTAGTTCCAAGCTTCTGAAAAATCACCAAAAACAGGATATTGGATTGTAAAAAATGTTTTTTTGTTCTAATTCGCCATCTATTAACAAAGTAACACATAACTAGTGGTTTAATATTACTAAAATGTGTTTAGTAGTACTAAAACTAAACTGCAGTTTACCCATAAGACTTTTTGCAACGGCTCATAACATAACATAATTTTTTTTAAATGAACTTGGATTATGATGCAGACACACTAAAAAATAAGATTAATCTAACTTCACAAATATAAATTCTCTATATAGCCTAAAAAATCTTAGTCTAAGCCTAAAATTCTCTGTATATCGAAGTCCCGTTTTGCATGGCAACGTGCTCGTAACATACATACATTTTTTAAATGAACTTGGATTACGATGCTGACACTCAAAAATAAGCTTAATCTAACTGTACAAAAATAAATTCTCTATATAGTCTGTGTATACATATATACATATATATATATCCATGCACAGGCAAGACAAAATATATCAAACTGCAATCCAAATCACCCCCCCTCCTTCTCCTCAATGATCTCTCCTCTCAATTTTCTGTGTACATTTTTTCCTCGCCAGTGCCAGACACAACGTCTGTCGCCCCCCCACCCATTTTTTTCACCCCGCCTACTGGCACTAAAACAAGACAAAAGGGCTCATAACTGTCTAAAAACTCATTTTTTTCCCCCTCACTATATTTCCCAACCATCTTTCTCAATCCTTCTCATTTAACCTCTACATATGTCTGCCTCCATTTTTTTCCCCTCAAAACGACCTCCCACGTCTGTCCCCTTTCCATGCCAGCCACGTTATGACAAATCCCCCCCCCCCCCCCCCCGTGGGGGAATCTTAAAGCTTTTTTTTAGCGAGTATACCTTCGTTTTAAAAAGTCTCGCCACTCGTGAGTGCTTTTGTCTCAGACGCCGCCAGGAACAACGAGTTCAGACTCCTACGCCATCACCTTCTCAACGGTTTTCTGTCTCGCCGATGAATAATTCAACTTGCACTACAGACCCCCGCCCCCCCCCATTTTTTCTCCACATCATCAAACCGCCTCCAACAACAGATAACACTCACCAGCATCGTATTAGTTAAGTGGGGATCTTCCCACTCCCCCGTCCGTCATTCGCCTATCGGAAATCGTGAGTCACGGTGGCCGCAATGTGACGGACATCGCGTGGCGTTTTTTTTTTTCCGAGAACAAGCGCATCATCACCTGAAGTGACGCGTTTTTTTTTCTTCCAGAGAATTGTTACCAAACTGATTCCAGGCAAATATTGTTGATATTTTCACTCTCCGATAATGATAAGCCCCTTTTTTCAAATATCCTATCCACTTAATTCTGTTGATTTATTGGATGGTTGCACGAGAATGCTTATCTACACTCTAAGTGGATTTAATGCGAATAATAAACAACATGCACTATGTGGAATTTGTCAAAAAAAGAGAGGTTTTAGGGGGTCATGTTTTTTATGATGTTGTTTGGTTTCTTGTAAATACAAAAGATGATGGGTACAAATTCTAATTAAAAGGCTAAAGGCAATGATTGGGATCGAATTGACTTTAAATGAAAGTATAATTTAGCCAACAAATTGCTACAACTTTTCTGATATTTCATCTTGAAATCGTATTTTGTGATGATATATTTACATTTCAGAAACGTCAGAATTTCTTTGTATGATTTTATGGCATGAAATATAATAGATTGAGTTCAATTGACTTACTATATGCTTATGAACTAATAGAAGGGCCCTTCAATCAAATTGACATACGAGCTCAGTCCCGGAACAAATTAAGCTCATATCTCAAGGTACCACTGTATTCTACCTAAATCATTCCATAAGAAACATGAAACAAAATAGAAAAAAAGTCCAATTAAGATGCTTTAGAAATGATGCCACGATTTTAGAACAAATCAAAACATAAGGCAGCGCTTCAAATGAAGGGAAATTTTATTATACACCACCAGGCTGATGTGGCCGTCGTCATGGCAACCAGGGCATGTGTCGGAGCCACTCTAGATGCAAAAAGGGCGGGGGCGAGAGGGGAGTGTGCCCAGCCAGCCAATCGTAGGCGACCATTGACTACACACGCACACAGATGCTCGCACGTGTCTAACGATGTGATGATGGTTTACCTGACAAGCGCTTGCGTAAACTTGATCTCCAGGCAAAAATAGACGCAACAGCAGCTGATTGATTTGCTTTTTTTTCACTCCCATTATAACGAATGACCACTCGAGACGGAACGATGCAATAGCACGTGTGTAAATTGGGTTTTTCGTCGTAGGGACTGACTCATTTGTTCAGTCATTACCATTTCTGTCACAAGGGAATTCTTTATTATCATGCGTAGATTTGAAAAAGAACTGGACAACATCTGGAAAAAAAAACATTTGCATATCAATGAGTGAAGAAGTGCCTTCATTACTGTCATCTTTACTCATCACTTGGGATTAAAAGGACATTTTGTCATGATGTATGTAAATGTGTTGAAGGGTTGAAAAGAACATGCTAGAGATGCATTTATTTTCAGATGCATATGATAGTTTAACAGATTCTAGCCACCTAGAAAGCAATGATTTACTTATAGTATATTTTTTCCTGTTTTTTTTTCTCCCGTTAGTCATTGCGAATGGCGAGGCAATTGCTAATACGTGAGTTGGCAAGTGGTTGTGCGTTATCC
Organism: Stigmatopora nigra; assembly: GCF_051989575.1. NCBI lineage: Eukaryota > Metazoa > Chordata > Actinopteri > Syngnathiformes > Syngnathidae > Stigmatopora > Stigmatopora nigra. The sequence continues at coordinate 3,884,154 of NC_135530.1, forward strand.
TATTGTGAGGACATTTGTGTGCATCATTTTTTGAATATTTTGAAGGGAATTCAAAAGCAAATAACCCTTGATGTTGATTTAAAGTCAGTGTGGAGGCGGGGCAAAAAGAGCCAACTCACAACTCCACACAGTCAGGTGCGGACCTGGGATTCAAACCTTGATCTCAGAACTGCGAGGCCAAAACATTAATCACTTGACCACCGTGCTACCCTTTTTGTTATTGGAAAAAAAAGGCAGACCTCGCCAAGCTTGTTTTGATCCAGGCAAAGCCCCGGACAATCAAAATGTCAAACAAAATTCGAATTAGGTTTAGTGTTAGGTTATATTAAACTTATTTTTGAGTGTCTGCATCATAGTTCAATTTCATCTAAAAAAATAGTTATGTTACGAGCGCGTTGCCGTGCAAAAAGTCCCCCCCCCATCTCTCTACCCTCCGTAAAATCCGTATACTTTTAGTACAGTACAGTAGTAGAACATATTTGAGTAATATTAAACCACCAGTTATGTGTTACTTTGTTAATAAATAGATGGCGAATTAGAACAAATCAAACATTTTTTCCAATCCAATATCCAGTTTTTGGTGTTTTTTCAGAGGGTTGGAACAAATGAATCTGTTTTTAGTTCATATCTACGGGAAACGTTCGTTTGAGTTACAAGAAAATCGACATACGAGGTCAGTCCTGCAACGAATTAAGCTCGTATCTCGAGGTACCACTGTATAATAGATTAACTTAAGCCTAGGAATGGTACAAACATTTGAAAAATTCTAGTAGAGATGTGGTAAGTTATTCAATGGAAACATCAACTGACATTGTCATATTTTTTAGATCAAATGCACTGCAATGGGAATAAGCGGTTTACCTATATCAAATGAACATGCTGTTGTCAAAATTAAAACGTGTTTTAATCTTTAGAGTGAGTTTAATTCATTTAGTGTGTAGAATAGACCACGTAAATACAATGACTAGCCGTCAATGGGCTTTTTTTGTCTAATTCTGTCGTCAACTCAGCTGTCATTTCAAAGGCTTTTAGAAACACGAATAGTCGCTAAAAAAGATGGCTTCTCTGAACTCTTTTCCTATTTATAGCTTGAAAAGCCAAACTCCCACACGCAAATTTGATTGTCTTTTGAGCTCACAAGGCTGAATAACCACACTCCCGATATAGAACGTGCCTGAGCTTCCGTTACTTGGCTACTACATTGATTTTTTAATTATTTTCCTTTCTATGAAAATGTCCTCAAGAAACCTCAACCCAAATTTCAGGGGACGCACAAACACACACACCTGCCAAGCAGGGCTGCCACATTTTATCGACAACTAATTTATGACCAGATGATTCAACAATTATTGAGCTAAAACTTATATAAATCCGCTTTTTTGAGCGTCTCAATAGCAAACATTTTCATTTTTCCTTTCTATTCATTCATATTTTTCCATTAGAGAAAAAACAATTGGAAAATATGTTGGTTATTAAATGTTTGTGCATAAAAAGTAATATATTTGCACGGCAACGCGCTGGTAACATAACATAAACACATTTAAATGAACTTGGATTACAATGCAGACACTCAAAAATAATTGTAATCTAATTTTACACTAAATTTAATTGTAATTTGACATTTTTATACCTTTCTTCTCCTGGGTTGGCTGTATTTGCCCCGCCTCCACACTGACTTTCAGTCGAAATCAAGGATTTTTTGAGTTTGTATTCCCTTCAAAATATTCAGAAAATGATGCACACAAATGTCCTCACAATAGAATAACGCACGACCACTTGCCAAAGAGAAGTAGCACATACTCTTCTCGTATAAGCAAACAAGTTCCACCATTCGCACTGACTAACGAAGAAAAAAAACACTGAAAAAATGCAATGCTCCGCCCAGTGCTCGCAGATTATGAGGGTGTTGCGACCAAAATGAGTGTCCATAATGTTCTTATGAGCATCCTCCCTGCTGTCTGCACATATATCAAAATTTGTCTCGTATCTCAAGTTAAATATTTGCTCCAAATTTTACTCGTATCTCAAATGTAAATAAGCTAAACCATCACAGTTCAGTTCCTATCTTATTCCTATTCCAACAACTAACTTAATGGCTACCATTAAGAGTAAAAGTTGCCTCAGTGAAAAAATACCTCCATATAACATAATATAATTATTTTTTTCTATTGAATCTTTATCTTCCTCTCTTCCCACTTCTGAATGCACATCACTGCACCCGACACACTTAATAATAAAACAACTTTACACCCCCTCCTCTTAAAAAACAACAACCTAATCCTTACTATCACCCCTCTAGTTATCTAGCAAAAGGCTAATTCATTCAGCACCAGAGTTCATCCAGCGAGTGACAGATTAACCCACTCCGACTGAAAAATATACTCCAATAAAACCTGTGCAAAAAGCCACTTCAGCGTCAACCCCGTCAATTCCTTACACGGCCACCAGAGGCTCTCTATTACCCACTCTGTGGCTACCGTGAGGAGGGGTGCGGCCCTGCGCTGATTCAGGTCAGTGAGTTCCTTGTAGGGAAAGGGACCAGTGCCAATAATGCACACACATCCTCACCCCCCCCCCCCCCCCCTCACCACGACCAATGTGTCAATCTATCTTATTATTAGTCCCTTTTTTTCCCAATGCATTTTGCTAATAATTCACTTCACTTATTTGAGATGCTTACATACAAGCCTTTGTTTGATGACCAGATATCCCCCAAATGGTAAGATTATGTGGACTATATTCCTTTGAGGTCGTTTTGATTGGCGCGTGCCAGTGACAGTGCGGCTTGTGTTCCATTCCACGCATAAAAGTACAGGGCGGAGATCCGCTAAGCTGAGTCGAGCCGGGTTGGGTTGGGCTGGGCCACCACCGCCACCGCCACCGCCACTACTGCCACTGCAACATGCGCGCGCATGTTGCACGCACGGCGAGCCGGGGGAAACGAGGTCGGGCTGGCGCTCTGTCAAAATTTTCTCTCTCGCTCGCTCGCTCACACGGCGGGGGCTCTGCTCTACTGCACCATTTCTAAAAAAGACGGGGGCGTCCAGTGTGTATGCACATCCAAAATGGATGCAGGGTGCATGGATGCAGGTATTGATTCTTTAAAATGCAAGGGGGTGTCAGACTCGGGTTGGCTCGCAGGCTGCTTTAATGTCAACTTGATTGTACGTGGGTTGGACCATTTTAGATATAATATTAGGATTTTTTATTTTATAAATGGATTAAAAGAACTGGATTAAAAGCCTTGAATATTCCGTTTTTTTATAGATCTGAAACAAGGTTTATTTTAGCTTTTTTATATATATTTTTAGATTTTACAAAATTATTTTTGAAAAAAAAACTGAAAAGAATGATTAATTAACCCTCCAAATGCTTTATTTTTGGAGATTTCCATCATTTTATGTTTTATTTTGCCCACATCATCATATATTGAGATATTACGTATGTATATGTATATAAACTTTTGTTATGTCATCTATCAGCTATATATGCAAAGTGGCTAGTACTGTATGTCTGAGAATTAGGATGCTTTGGATTGGGGAACACTATTTATGAACACATATTTTACATATTTGAACAACCCACAAATTGCATGTAGGAGTGGCTGCTGAATGGACTGAAAGCCCCGCCCACTAAAGTGCAGATGCCACTCAAACTAATTCGTACACTATGTACTCGGATTTGCTACAACATAGCTGGAAGCTAAATAATATGCGGGTGTGACAAAGACCAATCAACTTTAGATGAAGCCGCTTCCGTATGATACACGAATGAACTCTCACTTCTGAAACTTTCACCTCAAAGATTTGCATACTCATGATGGATTGAAGTTTCAACTTTAGTTTTATAACGGTGTAATGGCATACTAAATGTTATGTCAGCTTGATTTTCAAAAGTTAATCATGATAAAAGTTATAATTATGATAACTCTTCCAGGGATAACACATTTTTGATATAAAGCACATGGTTGGAGTGCGACTTATAGTCCAGAAATACGTTTTGTCAATGTCATCTAATGTTTTTAAAAAAAAAAATCAACATTTTTGTTTAATTTCACACTTTACAGCTCCTTTAAATCCGTGCATTTAAAATGTCAAATTTCCAATTAATTGCTGAGCCCCATATTTAAGCAGGTGCGACTTATAGTCCAGAAATACGTTTCGTCAATGTCATCTAATGTTTTTCAGTGCAAAATGTTTTAAAAAATCAACGTTTGTTTAATTTCACACTTTCCAGCTCATTTCTATCCGAGCAATTAAAACATAAATTTTCCATTAATATCCGTCCAAGCCATCTTTAAGCAGGTGCGACTTATAGTCCAGAAATACGTTGCTCTGATGTCATCTAGTGTTTTTCAGGGCAAAAACCCCCTAAAAAACCAACCCGTTTGTTTAATTTCAAACTTCATAGCTCATATCTATCCAAACAATTAAAACTTCAAATTTCCATTAATAGCTCATTCGACAAGCTACCCAAAACACGCGAGTCGTCCGGTTTGATTCCCGAGGCCACGTGTCGCATTGACTAAAGAGAAAGGCCAATCCAAAAGCTCCCAACACACAATTCGGCATCCACGCTTTGGCTTCCCCTGTAATTTACCTCCTCCGTGGCATATTCTACCGCAACCCATGAAAGCTTTGGCTACAGCTGTTCCAAAATGGCCGCCGGGGATGCCACATCAGAGACGACATTTACTGTACGCGTGGGTTTGAGTCATAACCCCCCCATCTTTCCCCGTAGGTGGGGAAGACTGCCGCAGAGATGGCGGGCGTGGCTCAGCTCTTACTGTACATTGGCGCTCCCGCCGGGCATTGTGGGAAATTGCGCACGTGTGCTGCGTGACGCGCTACCGGCTGGTTATTGATCGCCGAGCTCCGTTACGCCGGTGAATGATGCATGAGGGAGATGTCGGTGCAGATGTCTGAGCCGTTTCAACAGCTGCATCCTGCTCTGGATCGGATGCATAGCACCCCCGGAATAAATCGGGAATAGATGGACGATGTGATGTTGTCTGATGGAATATACTTTTGAGAAATGAGAAGGGCCTATGTGTGCATGTGTTTGTGTGTGTGTGATTTTGATTCACTTGGAGGTCACCAAAACAGAGTGCATTCTGGGAAAATTGGCTGAAAGGAGGTATTATGGGGAAACTGCAGTTGCTAGTAGGTTTTCGAAGACTGGTGTTGTTAGTAAAGCGCTTAATTTTTGCAAGTTTGATGGACATATATATCTTTTTTTTACATTTTTTTTGACTCACTAATAATGTGTTTGGATGTTGGAAGTGATTAGATGTAATTGAAAATGACTAAATAGGAGATAAATTAGTTTTTCCTTACATGCCAAATTGAAATATATACAAATATTAAAAGTTTATTAATGTAGTATATTAAATTTAGTTGTTTGTTAATGTTTTATTTTTCATGCTTTAATGAAATGGACAGACTGGATTGATCAAATTGAATGAAATGACCATGAAAACATGCAAAAATTAAATAAAAACTTCAAAAATTGATCTTTTAAAATACTACATATACCATAATAAAATGTCAAAACATAACAAAAATGGAAAACCCGAAAACAAGTCATTAGTCTAATAAAAAATTTAGAGGAATCAAGGAAAACCAAAAAAATCAACTACAATTAAATATTTAAAAAAAATACTTGTAATATATGAAATTTCATTTATTTTTCAAGCCCCATTCGTTATTGTTACATCGTTCATGATTTAAAAAAAAAAATTTTTAGGATTTCAACTCTTATTTTTCCATTAAATGACGCATTTAGTATTTTTTTCCATCCTATTTCATTATTATGTCATCTACCTTCATATATACTTAGCAAATCAGCAAAAAACAACCAACTCCCTCCTGTTGTGAGTCTCAGTTACATACAGACGTCCAATCTTTTTTAACCGGGAGTGTCGGCATTAAACCCTCTGCCCCCCTGCGGAGTGAGAACTAACTTTGAATTTCCCTCACGCCCCCCACAAACGACGTCATCCCAAACAGCGCTACCTCATTTGCATTCTAGTTTGGCATCTCCGACAGCATCTTTTTCAAGGCGCTCCAATAACATTCCAATTTCTCAGAGTTTCCCCCCCCGCTTTCCTCTTCTTTTATCCGCACTTGCCACACACAGGCCCGTTTAGAGAAAGGGGCATCTGTGTAGTCAAGACAAAAGCGCCTCTTTGTGTTGTACAAGGCTAAGGAAGCCAGTTTCCGGTCGGAGCGCTCTGTGTCAGAGGGGGTTGGGGGGGTGGTGGGCAGGAAGGCCACCGACGGCTCCGGAATACCACATTTACATCTCCAGCTTTTTATTGCGTGTCGAGAATCCTTAATCGTTAAATCAGCATTTTGGAGAGGTTCTTCTCTTCCCATCTATCACTGGACTCTTTGAATATTTTAGCAGGCTGAAATAGAATGAATTGTGACAAAAATGTTGTCACAAAATCATCATTATCTGTTGATATGGATCATTTTTATCATAACTTCAAACTTCTGTGAATAGAGAAATCAATTACTTTTCCTCCTTATTCAAAGTACCGTATTTTCACGACTATAAGGCGCACTGCATTATAAGGCGCACCCTCAATGAATGACATTTTTTCCATATATAAGGCGCACTGTACTATAAGGCGCACTATTTTGGAGAAAATTTAAGACTTAAGTGTGCTTTATAGTCGTGAAAATACAGTAATTGCTATTGACTTCCAGGGATGAAGCACTCACTACACAGTCACCTCTAGAGCCAGCCATTGTTGATGTTTTGGATTTTTTTGTATAAAATCTTGCAGTGGGGGAGGAGCTATATGATGGAAGATTTTGTAAACTAAGATGGCATCTGCATATTTAACAGTATTGTTTCAGTTCAGGCATTTTTGTTTTTTAATATCCGACAGTGGTAGTTTTTCGTTTTGGGTTTTCAGTTTTTTCCATATATAAAGCCGCACTGGATTATAAGGCGCACTGTCTATTTTGGAGAAAATTTAAGACTTTTAAGTGCGCCTTATAGTCGTGAAAATACGGTAATAAAAGTCATTTTACTTTATAAGAAATGAGAATATGAAATAAGATGATTTTTTTAAAAGCTCGGTGTTGTCCTGCATCTCACAATCGCTTATTTTTTCCTAAATCGACAATCGCACTAAAATATTTTTTATCAATACGTTACGTTTCTGCATCAGCATACTTTTATTATCTTGTTTTTCTTCGTCCACATGTATTTTATGTGTTTACTCAAGCGGTGAGCATCATGTCTCCATTTATCCTTTCCAGGTACGGTTATTACTTGTAAATATTTGCTTCTATAAACGACTGTTATGGCACGGTAGCTCCGCCCACTTACAAGGGCATGATCATGGCTCATGGCTTGAATAAGTTTGGATTACTTAACTTCTACTCACGGGGTTCGTTAATGATCTCCCGTGACCATTTTTTTTCATTGAAAAATGATACCTGGTATCAAATTATAGAGAAGATAACAAACAATTTAGAGCCAAGCTCATTTGTTTTGGGTTTTTAAGGATTGATGGACGGAGGCAGGGAGTTAGGAACCCTTGTGGGATATCCTCAGGCTGAAAAATCTTGGATATCTCCCGTTTTTACTCCCTGGCAACTTGGTTAAAGCCCTCACTGGTAGATAATTCCACTTTTTACAACCTGGCATGACCTCCGCTCAGGCCGTTTAGTATTCACCGCGCTCATCCGGCACGTGATCCAATTTAAGGCGCTTCGGAGCAACTGTAGGCTCACCTGGAATGAACTCAAGATTTTGTTAGGGCTTTGGTAACCAAAAAATGAGCTCTTATTTTCTCCTGTCGGACACAAGATGTACTTTTCCACTCTGAAAATGACAGTTAATTGCTACAAAAGAAAAACCTCTATTCGCCGAATTGTCGTAAAAAAATACACACATTTTTCAATTTGATCTCATAATGTTTAGGATTTTTTTTTTTAGAAACTTCAGTGGCCTTAATATTTATATTCACATATAAATTGGACTGTATTTTGCCGTTTAAGATGCATAATTTCAATGATTTTTGCTTTTTCGAGCCTCCCATTTGTGAACCATTTAATATACCCGGGTATATTAAACGGCAACTCCGCTTTTTTGGCAAGATTTGTAAGGTATTCATGGGGGCATAATTATAGATATTTAAGTTCATTCAAATTCCAAGTCAGACTTTTATTCAGCAGTAAGTAGTTTTAGTCTGCAAAACGTTGATGCACCCCATCACAGCATAAATAGTGCGTAGTGGATCGTACTTTCCCGTTTGTGCGCCATTTAATATACCCCTGCCATTTAATATACCCGGGTTTATCAAATGGGGGTATATTAAACAGAAAAATACAGTAGTTGCGGTAGTGCTTTGTCAAATTTAAATCCATCTATATATCAGCTTTGATTCAATTTGCAGTTGTTTCTTGTTGTAGTAGCCATTCAAATAGTACAACATTCCCGGTTTAAGAGTTCAGTTTCATCAGCATTTGCCAGAGGAGTACATAGAGAACAGACTCCGCCCCTTCGCCTTAGAGATTGCAGCCTGTTGACACATTTGTTTTTTGGCCTCCACCACACTCGCTGGGCGCGTGTTGAGGCAAGACAAAGTCAATGCTGATGCAAACATGGCGATCCTCACGGCTGAGGCGCACAGAATCGGCAACGCTGATGTAACCCACGACACCCCGCACCCCACCTGTCTCGCCGTCCCCGGAAAAACACGCTTTGGAGACTTATGCGCATACAAAATATTGGATCAAGCCACCCGCTTGTAATGTACACAAACCCTCGGAGACCAGTTTAAAGCCCTGCTGGTTTATTCCCAATCCAAAGGAAGGTTTTGTGGCATATAATACATCACATTTAAAACCCTGTTTCCCTCCGGACCCTCACTACCCCCCGCCCCCTTCGCCTTTAGAGTCTTCTTTATCGTTTTTGTGCGCGGCAACTGGCTTAGCATAGGTCACGGAGGCAAACAGATTAAAAACGAAAAATCCTGACGTTAAACGCGATAAGATAAACCCTCGCCCTTAAGCGTCAAATGGGATTCTACGTAATAAAGTCGTATAAATACCATATTTAACGATAAGTCGCTCCGGCTAAAAACCCCAAAACAAACAACAACAAAAAGAAAATCAAAGAGAAAATATTGGTGACTGCAGTTAGCTGGAATAGGCTACAGCACCCTCCTGCGATCCTTGTGAGGATAAGCAGGACAGAAAATGAATGATGGATGAGTCTACTTGTGTACTGTAGTGTTGCATACTTGAAATGAACTTCAAACTATACTTTTATACATTTGATATGTTGAAATTTACTCCAAAGTATGATGTTAGTATACACTTAAAGTACTAGTATTGTTATTATACTATGTCTACTTATCCTAGGGTATTCTTGCTATACTACATTTTGCTAAGGGGAATACAGGCATCTTGTAATGTAACAAATTAGCCGTTGTTTGGATAACTTTAACTTGCACCTCAGTAGAATATTATAATATCTTTAATAATTTATAGACCAGAAAAAAATGTCCTGTCTACGAACGAAACCTGTATTTTGTACCCACTTTGCTTTATTGATTTATTCTTTACTCAAATCAAGGCAACTTAAACCCCCAAAAATGTTTTATGACACCAAACCCAGACTGCCTCTATAAAGATCACACCATTAATTAGTCGAATTTAATGCTACGAGTGCGGAGTACAGCCGCCCTACGCTAATTGTCACCGGCGGGTTCATTAAATTCTTTTGTACGCGTGCAGAAGCATTCTCGGGAGAATGCAAATCAAGGGAATTCATTACGAGGAACAACGGCGAGGCAGCAATTAGCCCTATCCGCGACCCTTATAGGTTAAGGTTGTACTACGCTAATCAACCATGTATTTCTAGTGTGCTTAGAAACGTATACTACAGTGGTACTTCGACATACGAGTGCCCCGACATATGAGCAATTTGAGATACGAGTCAAATTTTTAGCAAGTATTTATCTTGAGATACGAGAAACGTTTTGATATACGAGAAGGCAGTAGATGTGAGATGCTACTCATAAGAACATCGTGGACACTGTCTCTCCCCACAACTCCCTCATGTAATGTCTCTGCGAGCACTGGGCGGAGCGTTGCATTTTTTTTCAGTGTTTTTTTCCCGTTAGTGCGAATGGCAAGGCGATCACTAATACGAGAGGAGTATATACTACTTCTTGTTGGCAAGTGGTCGTGCGTTATCCTATTGTGAGGACATTTGTGTGCATTTGAAGGGAATAGAATAGAAACAACCCTCGATATTGACTGAAAGTCAGAGTAGAATTAAGTGTACTGTTTGGTTAGATTAAATGTATTTTATAGTGTCTGTATTGTAATCCAAGTTCATTTAAATTTTGTTTATGTTATGTTACAAGCGCGATGCCTTGCAAAAAGTCCCCCCCCCCCCCCCCTCAACTCTGTCCGTCACCTCCCCTTTCAAAATCTGTGGAATTTTAGTACTTTTAAACACATTTAAGTAATAGTAAACCACTATTTACGTGTTACTTTGTTCCTATATAAAAAAAATCCAATCCAATATCCTGTTTTAGGTGTTTTTTCAGAGGGTTGGAACAAATTAATTAGTTTTTAGTTCATTTCAATGGGAAACGTTCCTTTGAGCTACGAGAATATTGACATACGAGCTCAGTCCCGGAATGCATTAAGCCCATATCTCGAGGTACCACTGTATTTGTATTTTCCTTGGAATAGCAGTTTCTTTGTTACTCTTTGAAAAGTTTAATTTAATGAGTAAAAAAAAAAAGACTTGCCTCAACCTATAACCACACTTGGCATGTCCATATGTTACTCACCCTTACATACTTTTATGTCAGTTTAATGCGTACGCGTTCATACAAGAAAAAGTACTTCATGTGAACTGCAATGACTAAGCGACAAGAAATTTTCCGCCTAAAGGTGAACTGTTCCCCAAAACTATTTAATGCATGCACCCGCCCTTTTTGGACACACCCCGAAATCTGTTTAATAAGTTAAATAAACTATCCTATTTTCTTTCTTTTGTTTAATTCACTAATTTTAAAACAACAAAGCAAGTTAGTGGCTAAAAATCTGAATAATTGCCCTATATATAGTTCTATTATTTAGAAAAAATATAAAAATAAATATGAAAATAAAAAGAATAGAATAGAAAATGCTGGAAAAGCGCAGTTAAGAAATAATAGTATTGTATTTTCATGACTATAAGGCGCACTTAAAAGTCTTAAATTTGGCCCTTCGCGAGACATAAATCTAAGAAATCCGTACAATTTAAGTATTGTTATAATGAGTTTAAATTGGGGTGCTTTTATTTCTTCGGTTAAGTTGTTAGTAGTAAGTGGAAAGTGACGTTGGAATTCTGTAATTTTAGTGAAAGAAACTTGGATTTGTTGAAAATATCACGAGTATTTGTCAGAATTTGGATTTTTTACTTCCAGAAATTGGACTCTATATTCATTCTCCAAACACAAATGACTTTTTTACCCGAATTTACTTCACTCAGTATCCGCAAAACAATGACAGACATCCAATCCTTCAACTGCCTTCAAGGAAAAACAATAAAAGAACTAAAAAGTACAGTAACACCCGCTTATTTTCCGACCAAGCGCCCACATGACACAACTGAGTGTCATCATCTTCATCACACGAGTGTCCTAATATGGGAATTCATCTGCTGCATCTCATGCAAATGAGAGATTTCTGTGGCAGATTTCTCGCAATGAGAACAAGCATCTACTCATTCCAAAATGGCAATTCTTAATGACGGCTTATGCAAGCATATTGAAGACAAATCAAATTGAGTTAATCACGCGTGTCTTGCCAGGGCAGTTACAGATTAGATTTGTGTGTGTATATATGTGTATATGTGTGTATATGTGTGTATTTGTGTATATATGTGTGTATATGTGTATATATATATGTGTGTTTATGTGTGTATATGTGTATATGTGTGTATTTGTGTGTATATGTGTGTGTATATGTGTGTGTATATGTGTGTATATGTGTGTAATGTGTGTATTTGTGTATATGTATGTATGTGTGTATATATGTGTATATATGTGTGTATGTGTGTATATGTGTATATATGTGTGTATATATTTTTGTGTGTTATGTGTATATATGTTTATATATGTCTATGTGTATATATGTATGTATACATGTGTATATGTGTGTATAGGTGTATATGCGTGTATATGTGTGTATAAGTGTGTATAGGTGTGTATAGGTGTGTATAGGTGTATATATGTGTGTATATGTGTATATATGTGTGTATATGTGTGTATATGTGTATATATTTGTGTAAATGTGTGTAAATGTGTATAGATGTGTGTATATGTGTGTATATGTGTATATATGTGTGTATATGTGTATAGATGTGTATATGTGTGTATATGTGTATATGTGTTAATGTGTGTAAATGTGTGTGTATATGTGTATATGTGTGTGTCTATGTGTGTATATGTGTGTGTATGTATGCATCAGGTCATGCTGTGATATTCCAGTGAGTAGCTCTTGACCCTAAATCGAGGTAACCGACCGTCACTCTCTTCCCCGATTCTCCAATTATTTCCCTTTCGCACGTGCTTTAAAGTCCTTGACCGCAGCTGATTACCTCGGACCCCAACCCCTGCCTTTTGGGGTCCCACCGTCTCCTAACAAAAGACAAACAGCCGTTTCATGTTTTAGTCAGTGTTGAACTGAGCGAGCATAAAAAAACAACACGAGTCAGCGCCCCCCCCCCCGCACCCTCCCGTCAGAGACATAACAGCCATTTACGTAGCGTAAACATGTTCATATAATCCCATTACATGTTGTGTTACATGACTTGAACACATACAGTCGGCAACAGTTTTTTTCCCCTATAAAACACGGGGGTCGTTCTTTGTTTATGAAGACACGGTGAACTCTGTGAACCAGAAAAACAATCGGCTCAGACTTCCTGCTGGCTTCCTCTATGGTGCTTTAGCCCCCCAAATACCACTCTCACTCTCGAACAAAAACAAGCTAGTGTCTTCCTGCTATCCTGTTTTCAGGTTGTTGTTTTTTTGCTCACGTGCCTGACAAAAAGGAGTAGATAGCCTCTTAGGATATTTAATGAAGAAAAGTAGAGATGGAATTTCCTCAATCCGTCTTCCTAGATGCTCACTGGCTTTTTCAATTGTTTCTTCCCCGAAATATCCTGCATGGTGATTGGAGGAACTTTTGGTTAACGATTGAAGCAAGCAAATGCCATTTTCAATACCGTATTTTCACGACTATAAGGCGCACTTAAAAGTCTAAAATTTTCTTCAAAATAGACAGGGCGCCTTATAATCCAGTGCGCCTTATATATGGAAAAAAATAATAAAATGTGTCATTCGTTGAGGGTGCGCCTTATAATCCAGTGCGCCTTATATATGGAAAAAAATAAATATTTAATTCGTTGAGGGTGCGCCTTATATATGGAAAAAATAAATATTTAATTCGTTGAGGGTGCGCCTTATAATCCAGTGCGCCTTATATATGGTAAAAATAATAATATGTAATTAGTTGAGGGTGCGCCTTATAATCCAGTGCGCCTTATATATAGGAAAAAATTAAAATGTGTCATTCATTGAGGGTGCGCCTTATAATCCAGTGCGCCTTATATATGGAAAAAAATAATAAAATGTGTCATTCATGAGGGTGCACCTTATAGTCGGGAAAATTCGGTACCTTTTTGAACCTGCAAAGTAGTAGTATTAAATACTAAGGAATGTTCCCGATCGGATCACGTGTTTGGAAATCGAACCCGAAATCAGATGAAAAAGATGGGAGATGTTTTTGAAGTATTTCATTTTAGGGATAGTCAGAAACATATATTTAACAATGATTTACTACTCTGGATGGTCTTAATTAGCACTAGTCGTCGATTAGAGGCCAAATTTGATTGTAAATAGTACTGCAAAGACTACTTCATGTTGTAATGCGGTGGCCAGGGAATAACACGCCATTGAAACATTTTTTGCCAAAGTCATTTCGGGTAAAAGCGTGACTTTTGGCTGCTTAAAGCAACCCAAAAATAGTTGTCACATGGAATAACAGGAAGTCGCCGGGATGGATGAGAGAAATAGCATGCAATTGATTACTTGGATTTTTTCAGGAAGCCTTAAATGACATATTTTCCTCAGTATTCTTTTTCCCATTCATTTTTCCGAAGGATTTTAGAAATGCCAAATAAGGAGGAGCCAAAATAATAAGCTAGTTCCAAATGCTCACATGGAGGCTCATTTAGAGATATCTTACCAGTCGTAATTAATTATTCCATTTTGAAGTATTTGCTTGATGTGGAATGACTCACATGTTAACGCTAACTCACCCTTTTTAAACTGTACAGCCTGTGATGCCATCTTGTTTTTCCCCTAGTCTTGATTTCAACACTTGACAAACACACACACTCACAAAGTACGCATACACATGAGAACATAGTGTCCTAAAAAAAATTGCTTACCAGCACCAATTGAAGTCAATATTTCCTGCTTTGCGGTAACACATTTGAAAACTTGACTTAGCGGAGGAACCGAAAAGGAAGAAAAAACGAAATAGTTGCTTTTGGACAAAAAAAGAGAAGGTTTGAATGGATCACCTTTTTTTAAATGGCCGTGCGTCATCTGCTATTTGAAGGCAGAAATCAGTGAATGAAACGTGTCCCTGAAATCAAAGTATCTTTGAAACTAGTCCATGTTCAAGAATACATGAATGGATGTGTTCTATTTTTTCTTCTTTTGTGCCTTCAAGGGCGCCAATCAAAAAATGAGGATGTATTAAAGTAACTTGCTAGGCATGTGGAAGTAAGATAACTCAATTCATGATGGGATACCTTAACTACCTAAACAAACTCTACCCTCTACTGGAAGTCCTAGAGTTACGAACGAGTCTCATTCCTACACTGGGTACGTTCCCCCAAATATCCATGAAAATTGGATTTGAAGGTGAATGATGCAATGTACTTCAAAATACAAAATAGTACAGTAGTACCTCGAGATATGAGCTTATGACTGAGCGATGTAAGGTGCAAAACGGCGGAGGGCAATTAAGAATAATCCCAATTCAGTTTTATTAACAGGGATATTATTTATAATGGATGAGAGGGCTGGCTTGGGTTGGCTGCAAATGAAATGAAACTTCTCCTTATAGAACAGACTTTTTTTTTAATAAATGGATTAAAAGAACTGGATTAAAAGCTCTGAATATTCCGTTTTTTATAGATCTAGAACAATGTTTATTTTAGCTTTTTTTTTAAATATATTTTTTAATTTCACAAAATGATTTTTGAACTAAAAACTGAAAAAAATGATTAAAAAAATCACAATTATTGATTTAAAAGGGGAAAAAATCAGGAAATTTAATGTACATCTATACTCTTCATTTGAATTTGATCCTAAAACAGAAACTCAGCACTCATGATTTACTTTCCCGGACCACACAAAATAATGCGTCGGGCCAAATTTGTCCCCCGAGCCACCACTTTGACACATCTAGAAAAAAAAACCCACTATGAACCTTCCCATACTTGTTCTCCAACATCAGACGAATTGCAAAAAGCCCAAATGATTGGAATTTTCGAATTGGGTTCGCAGGGACATTTGAGGTCACACACCCGTCATCACTGATCGACAAAGAGAAACTATTTCCTTGCTAGGCGTGCACACTGCGTGCCTCTCACGCTTCTTGTCGTCACTCGCTGACACAACACGTGGAAAGTGTTGTTAATGAGCTGGTCTGCATAGTGAGCAACAAACCCTTTGTTTGTTTATTTGTTTGTTTGCTTTCTTTTACCCGTGAGAACGAGATGTGCGTATCGGTTACTGGGAAAGGTAACATTGTTAGTTTTGGCTTGATACTTTGCAGCTTCATGTTTGGCTTTACCGGAATGAGATTCTTTTGTAACTGTTGTCCAGAAGGTAAACACTAAGGTTAAGTCAAGAACTGATAAGAGGTTTTACCCAAAAAAAAACATGCAAAATGGGCAATAACAACAAAAAAATGCATTCATTCAAAGGCTATTTTTACATTACTCACGAATGCACGCTGCGTGGCGCTGATTGGATCACTGGTGCAGACACACTCAAAGTCCCACTGGGTCGCTATGGCAACTGGAGTCAAAATAAAGCAGCCGTTGAGACAATCTCGACTGGCACCGCGTACGCACATACACACAAAAGACCCTCTGGCCTCGGCACCTTAGAAACAAGTACAAAACAAGCTCTATATGGGAAACACACAGTTGACCTTACAGTGATGATGAGTTCTTTGCAAGGACCAATTAGGAAATGAAGAAATTTAAATGCATGGTCATTCAACATCTGAAAGAAGGGGAAAATTCTGGATTCTTGATTGGAATTAAGTGTGTTGTTCATTTTATATACAGATACAGTGCTACCTTGAGATACAAGCTTAATGTGGTCCGGAGTTGAGCTCTTATGTTGATTTTCTCGTAACTCGAATGAACGTTCAGAAGATTCGAATGAATTCATTTGTTTTTAGTTCATTTCAATGGGAAAATTCATTTGAGTTACGAGAAAATCGACATACGAGCTCAGTCCCGGTACAAATTAAGCTCTTATCTCGAGGTGCCACTATACTTTAATGAGAACTTGAAGGTTCAAGCATCTTGCAGTCAAAGTTTCGGGAAGTGAGAGTTGATCCGTGAATTGCTTTGCGTGAAAAAACACTGTTTGAAGAACTTCAGTGTGTTTACTGTCAAACTGACCTTGAAATGATTTGAGTCACTCGTTCACGTGTCTGCAGGGCCTATAAAATGATCCACGCCTTCTTTCAGGTACTCATAAACACATGCGTTAGTGTTTGGTAACTTGAGGATTCTAGTAACAATCAGTTTTCTGTCCCACCTCCGGCAATAAACAAGCTTATGACACAACTAGACTTTGTACCTGCCAGCATGTACAAATGTTAGTGTGAATATTTTCTTTCACGCTATTGACAACAATCATGACACAAAGTTCGGTATGCTGATATGGCAGCATGTGACTGACTGACTGTTACCCTCATCCATCCATGAAGTCTGTTACAATAGTCAAAATAGGAGATTCCAATGGATATATTACAAAAGTCAAATCATACCTTGTAAGAGAAAAGTCGTAGTTTACTAGATTGAAGTTGCTTTGGTGCTTGTTTGCATGAACCAGAAGTTGTTTGGTTTCGCTTTGGCAGCGTAAGGTCTGGATTAACACAATACTACTACAGTGGCACCTTGACATACGAGTAATTTGAGATACGAGTCAAATGTTGGGCAAATATTTGTCTTGAGATACGAGACACATTTTGATATACGAGCAGACAGTGCATGTGAGATGCTGTCCATAAGAACATTATGGCCAGTGGTTCTCTTAATGCAACTCCCTCTTTGTAATGTCTCTGGAGTTGCATTTTTTTCAGTGTTTTTTTTTCCCATTAGTCAGTGCAAATGGCGGAGCTGGTTTGCGAATACGAGAGGAATATATACTACTTTTTGTTGGCAAGTAGTTGTGCGTTATCCTATTGTGAGGACATTTGTGTGCATTATTTTGGGAAGATTTTGAAGGGAATACAAACTGAAACAACCCTCGATATTGACTGAAAATCAGTGTGGAAGTAGGGCAAAAAAAAGAAAAGTATCAAAATGTCAAACAAAATTCAAATTAACTTTAGTGTCAGGTTCGATTAAACTTATTTTTGAGTATGTCTGCATCGTAATCCATGTTCATTTAAATTATTTTGTTATTTTTTACCAGCGCATTGCCGTGCAAAATACGAGCTCAGTCCTGTAACGATTTAAGCTCGTATCTCCAGGTACCATTGTATTGTCGATTCAAATTGTCTTATTTTCACGTTGCATGAACTGGAAGTTGTTGGTATTGTAACTTTTGCCGACGTCACGGTTGATTTGAACACGAAATAGCATTTGGTGACGGGCAGGGCGTTGTCTCGCCACACTAGAACTATTTGTCAACCTTATAATGACGGTGCAGAACTGCTTGTCCTCGTGTTTGATGGTCTGAGCAATACCCAGAGTTCAAGTGGAGTATTGATAAATTGTTGAAAGTGGGCCAGTGTGCTCTCAAAGCACACCATCAAGCATTTCTCCTAGCAGGAAAGAAGCTTGCTGGCTGGCTGGCTGGCTGCAGCCTGCTGGGAACCACAGCAAGCGAGGTCAATTTCTCTCTAATGGCCCCTCATGTAGTCGCGCTAATGATGAGAGATGATGCGTTCAGGCAAAGTAAGACAAACACCACGGAGGAAATCACTGATAAACAGCAGCCGCCGGGGCTGCTGAAAAATAGCCATGAATTCTTTCCATCAACGTTAAGAAGAAGACGTCAATCTCGGCAACAAATTCATAGCACCCACTTGCAATCTTGTTTCTGCTTCTTTCTTGACAAATCAGCCATTGGATAGTTCTATTAAAGGCATTTTTTCCTCATATCTCAAGATAAATATTTGCCCGAAATTTTACCCGTATCTCCAATTGCTCGTATGTCGAGGTACAACTGTACATCATACGGAAAATGAATATACCGTATTTTCACGACTATAAGGCGCACTTAAAAGTCTTACATTTTCTCCAAAACAGACAGTGCGCCTTATAATCCAGTGCGCCTTATATATGGAAAAAAACTGATAACCAAAAACGAAAAACCACCACTGTAAGATATTAAAAAAACACAAACGCCTGAACTGAAACAATACTGTTAAATATGCAGATGCCATCTTAGTTTACAACATCTTCCATCATATAGCTCCTCCCCCACTGCAAGATTTTATACAAAAAAATCCAAAACATCAACAATGGCTGGCTCTAGAGGTGACTGTAAAGTAGTGAGTGCTTCATACCAGGAAGTCAATAACCATTACCGTATTTTCACGACTATAAGGCGCACTTAAAAGTCTTACATTTTCTCCAAAATAGACAGTGTGCCTTATAATCCAGTGCGCCTTATATATGGAAAAAAATGTCATTCATTGAGGGTGCGCCTTATAATACGGTGCGCCTTATGGTCGTGAAAATACGGTACTTGATTGATTGTCTACCACAATAAACTTTGGTTGTTGAAATTTGCTTTTCATAATGCAAACCCAACAACAGTTCTATGTTAAGTGCCATTTATCAATGTAGTTTGACTTTAAAATGAGCTAAATATTGATGATCTGTTTGTGTGACAGACAACCTGACTGTCAGGTCAAAGTGATATTGGACACTTAAACTATGCCAATGGTGCTCTTTGCTTTGCTTCATTGATTGGTCAGTGGTTATATGTCACTCACAGCTGAGTTAATTTATTTTTTTTGGCATGGAAAAGAGGTTGGTTGGATTAGTATAGCATCTATTACTTCTTCTTTTGGACAGATACAGTTTTCCGGCCCCTGAGAATAATGTATTGTGGTTTTACTGTAAACATGGCGCTCGAAAAAACCTTCGACAGAGGCGTTGACAGCCTGGAGGCTAAATAGAGGAAGCTTGTGACCAAGGAGGTCACTGGTTCAAAAACACAGAACTACTTGGAAAGAAAATACAGTTGTAAAAAAAAAAAATGAATCATTTATTTAAATGGCTGCTATTTCCTGAAAGAGCTTCTTAGCAGTCTGTAAATATTCACATGTTATTTTGCCTTTCTCATACAAAGGTTTTTGAACTTTGGCCCAAATAGTAACCACACCTTTTGGAGTACTTGGTGGTGTAGGAAAAATGGCTTCCTAGTGGGGGGGACTCCCTTAGTGAGATAGTCAAAGATCTCCCTAACTAGAATTTGAGATCTGTTCTATTCAGGGACGAGGGTCCTGGTCTTGTATTGCCCATCACAAACGATGTGTTCTAAAATGAGCTCGTCCTCGGTTAGCCTTGGCACCAGAGTACCCAAGTACCGTCAACCGATCACTCCTGCTCTGATCTGGCGGCGGACTTGAGACCATTCTGACATGGCACCTGACAGTAAGTTTGCAAGAAGAGCTGAACGTTGAAATAGCTCGTTGACACTTGAGTCGTTCCAGGCACATTCCGCAGACTGGAAATGCCAAGGGACCCCGACTAGTTGAGCTGTACAAAGTAGCAGGGGAAAGGGAAGTCTGGGTTTAACCTACTTAAGCTGATGTCACTGTGATCTGACCCCTAGATAAGAAGAAGATGCAGCACTAGGTAGAAGAATATCCTTCGTTTATAGCTTTGGTCTTGGACTAGAATACTAAAAAGCCCAACATTGTTGTCTTGTACTTTGATCCATTCTTAAGTCTTGGTTTTAGATAGTCTGTTATGTCTCTAAGAGACTCGTGCAAAGGTTAAATGATGCCTGCCACGCATTGATTGAATTAAAAATACAATGACTCAATGAATCCAAACTTGAACACAAGGAGCTCTCATTGGAGTCCAAAGGTCAAGCACCCTCTACTTCTCCTAGTGACTCCCTCGGGTTATTAACACATGCATCCACAAGGACTAAGTGACTTCTGTTCTCTTTTTATGAAAGAAACTTCTTGAACACGTGTCTTGTGGCTGAAATGAACCCACGCAAAATAAACGGAACCACTTCAGTCCGATTCTGGACAGTCTTTTTTGCTTGAAGGAAATTGCTCATGTGCTACCCTGTAGGTAATCAAATATCAGGTGACACTCAACTATTATTTACTTAAACCTCCAATAGTTTGAAGTAGAAGAAGAACTGGGTTTTAAAAGAATTGGGTGATTGACAAAGAATCGATTGGGAATTTGCTGTCAATTGCAAAACGTAATTCAGTGGGTCAGCCATTTGGTGTCGTGTCTCCTTTTGGACAACTTGACAAGCGAGACCTTTCGAAAAGGTCAATTGTTGGTGTGAGGTTGGCTAAAGATAACTAACACACACTGGCATAATCACGCTTGTAATGAGTGCTATCGAAACGCTGAGTCACCCTGAGAGTGCAAAGGTAAGAAAACATTAGCAGAATGGTTACACGCTTCTGAAGGTTCAAAGTCAATTTGCACGCATATTGAGCAAGGAGGGGGGGGGGTGACTTGGGGTCAACTCTTAACGCTGACTGGGTTTAACTTGCCAATCAGGGAAACTTAGTTGAAATTCAATGAGGAAACGGAAATGGGACGGTTTGTTCTCCATTCCAATTGAATCAGTCAACGCGTGGCTTTTACCATAGACTAGATCGTGATTTTTGCCACACGTGGACAAGGGGATGACTAGCTGATTTCACGTGAATTCCCGAGAGATCGGCTTCAGGCCAATCAGTAAATAGCGGGATTTCCCCGCGGACATTTCAGCTGACTTTGCCGCAAAAGAGCGCACTGTACGCTTTAAGGCAAAATCTGGATTTGAATAGAACATCCTATGTATTATCCAATCCAATCCAATCCAATCCAATGAACAAGCAAAAGGCTTCTGTCTCTCGTTCAGTTGACTACAGTGGTACCTCAACATACGAGTGGCCTGACATACGAGCAATTCGAGATAAGAGTACAATTTTGGGCAAATATTTATCTTGAGATATGAGACAAATTTTGATATACGAACAGACATGAAATGCTGCTCATAAGAACATCATGGCCACTGTCTCTCTCCCCGCAACTAACTTGTGTAATGTTTCTACGACCACTGGGCGGACCGTTGCATTTTTTTAAGTGTTTTTTTTTCCCGTTAGTGTGAATGGCATATACTACTTCTTGTTGGCAAGTGGTCGTGCGTTATCCTATTGTGAGGACATTTGTGTCCATCATTTTGGGAATATTTTGAAGGGAATACAAACTCAAACAACCCTCGAAAGTCAGTGTGGAGGCGGGGCAAAAAGAGCCAACCCGGTGGAAGAAAGGTATCAAAATGTCACACAAAATTAAAATTAAGTTTAGTGTTAAGTTTGATTAAACTTATTTTTGAGTGTGTCTGCATCGTAATGTAAATTCATTTAAAAAAATTTATATTATGTTACTAGTGCGTTGCCGTGCTTCAATGCAGAAGGCTTCAATGTTACCCAAATGCACTTGTGTGCACTTGACTGTCCGTGGTGGCTTATGTGTAAACCAGCTCACATGATAGCCATGGCGCTAATGCGGGCCCACGCGCGCACATTCCGGCCATACTTTGAATTTTCCAAGGCGCTTAATGAAAGAATGCTGTTGTTATTATTGCTCGGACCGGAAGAGTATATAACCGGGAAGTTAGACAATAATCAGTGTCGACAAGTGGCTTGATTCAAATAACATGAGTCATATTTGAGGCAAGCATTTGAAAAAAAGAAAAATAAGAAAACAGAAGCAAAGCTTTTGTGAATCTTTTATTTATCGCTGCAGTAAAAGTTTAACCTTGGCCAAAAGCGGAATTATTTCCGCATTTGTTGTGCAAGTTCACATTGTCAAAGACATTTTTTTTTTTTATGGTGCAGGAAGATTCTGCAGAGTTTAGTCATCACTAAAAATAGAAGCCTGACAGTGTAGCATTGCCATGAATGGCATGGAAAGCCAGAGTGGTAGAGTATAGAGTATATGTGTATGTGTACGCATCCGTGGTCGACTTTGTCCTGACATTCACGTGCTCGGGTGGCCCGAGCGTGACCCGCCGTGTGCTTATTTCAAAGTGTGTGTTCGCTAATGTATTCTGGCTTGTGGAGTAAGCCCAGTGACGCATACATTCAGTCATGAGATGTAGGCACAATGGCAGGAAAAGATTCATTTTTAAAGAAGTCGCTTTGCGTTTTTTGGGGAGAAAAAGAAAATTAAAATGTTGGCCAGCACAGCAATAAAATTAAATATAGTGGTACCTTGAGATATCAGCTTAATTTGTTCTGGGACTGAGCTCGTATGTCGATTTTCTCGTAACTCAAACGAACGTTTCCAATAGAAATGAATGAAAAACTAATTTATTCGTTCCAACCCTCTGAAAAAACACCAAAAACAGGAAATTGGATTGGAAAAAAATGTTTTATTTGTTCTAATTTTTCATTTATTAACAAAGTAAAAAATAACTAGTGGATTAATTGTATAATACAATGCAGACACTCAAAAATAAATTTAATCCTCACAATAGGATAACACGCGACCACTTACTACAATAAGTAGTATATACTCCTAAAAATCTAAAAAAATATCTTTAAAAAAAAGCTAAAACAAAACTAGATCTATAAAAAAACTGAACATTCAAAGCTTTTAATCCAGTTCTTTTAATCCATTTATAAAAAATAAAAAATTAAATATTATATTGAAGTGGCCCGCGAATTTGACACCCTATCAAAAACAGGCCACCAAATCATCTTTTTGTATCAAAACAGCCAACGTTGTCTTCTTCCCGAAAATTTCGAGAGGAGTCTGATGAGACCTGAAGTGAGTGTAGGGAAAAAAAACGTCGACGGGAAGTGAGAGACGGCGCTGCTTAGCGTGGCGAAGGGGAAAGGCGGGGCATGTGTAGTCAAAGCTGGCAGGGTAGTGTGACATTTTATTCCCGTGAGGGCAAATTGTTCCCAAAAAATCAACGACACAGGATGGATGACACTGCAGCTCAGACTGCAGACCATTTTTTTGAAATAGTTTTTCTCCCTTTTGTTTCCTTAGCACCTCCTCCTCCATATCCCCCCCCCTCCCCCCAAAAAGCAACCTCATCTCGTCCTAATTAGCTGTCATATCCACGTAACGAAACCATTGCACTTCACCTACTGCTACTTCCGTGCTAAATCCATCATATGTGTAGGATTTGCGCACGGCAGATTAAATGAGCACCATCTGTCTCGCCCCATATCTCAGTTAATCTGCTATTTTCATTCACCGACTTGTCGTCATTTGAAACGGCGGCTAGGCGGGCGTTATCCAATTCCGAATGGTATACTAACCTCCTTCCCCGACCGACCGACTGACTACGCCGCACTGCTCATTCTCATCATCTGTGCCTCTCCCTCCAATTTCTCCGAGAGGGTATTTGAGGACACGTTGCGCTAACTCCCCCCTCCAACCCCCGCCTTTCCCTGCCTCGGCATTCTCCGTTGCATCCCTGCTTCCCATTTGCCAATTTTTTATTTATTTTTATACCCCCTCGCATCTTGCACGAGGCTCCCCCCCCCCTCCCCTGCCGTTACAGCAGCAAAATGCAGTGCGGTAGTGAAAACCGCAAAATAAAATGGCTAGTGAATCAGAGCTAGAATACAAATTCATTTGTAACTGGGGGTCTTTTACTCAATTCCAATAGATTGGACTTTAATGAGGAACACAAAAAATAAATTCAATGCCATTTTGTTATTGGCTTAAAAGCCCAAAATGACCGAACAAGCCATTTTATTCATCTATTTAGTTCAATTGCTGTTTTTGCGTCCATCATTTTAGTTTAGGTTCCAAAGCCCAAAATAAAAGCACCTTTGAATCTAGGTATGTCAGTTCATTTCTTACAAAATAAAAGCACCATAAAATCTAGGAATAGCAGTTTATTTCTTACATTTGACCTATTTATGACTAAGAACTTACAAGTTCAATCCGGGTCAGGTTAAATTCAGTTTCAGGTGTTCTTCACATCAGCTGCATTTTTGCAAGTCAACAAATATCATTAGCATTCGTCAAGTGTCATTCCTAAAACGTTTGCCTTGCAGGGTTTTGATAGTACGGGTTATTATGTCCTCAAAGTTTAGAGTTTATCAGGCCAGGGTTAACCCTTACACCATAGTTTTTGCTTACCAAGTGCCTATCTGGGTGATAGTCCGACCCTATGTAGAGTTTACATGTTCAGGCAGAATCTGTCTGCCTTTGTGGGTTTTCTCTGGGCCTGCTTGGTTGAACGCTATAGTCGTCCCTGTCTTTCTAGTTGTCCGTGTCCTTACAATATGTGAAATGAGATGATCATAAAGCCCAGTGAGTACAGGCCATGACCCCATTGGGGGTTGAATAGGGATTAATACTCCGTATGCAACAATCCTATCTCCTATAAAACAGGTATTAGTCTGAGCCGTTGGACCACTTCATACACGTGATTGGATGCTTCTTGCTGTGTGAATAGGACGCAACTAGTACTAGTTTCTACTCCTGTGTTAAAAGCTAATATTCATACCCTTTTTACTGTGATAATACTAATTATTGACATATGAATATAACTTGATCAGCTGTAAAAAGCTAGCGTCTATTTATAGATCAACCTTACTCATGCATTTGCTATTCTATGACCCTGTTACACCCTGTTACTGTAATAATAGCAAATATTGACATTGTTATCAATATCTCTTGGTCAGCTGTAAGAGCTTGCTACATTTGATGGAGAAGTAATATTTGTCAGGATTTGGAAACCTTTTATTGGTCAGCTGTAAATACACAGTGATCCCATTCTATCATAGTTACCCTCTTACTGGATCCCAGAACTGTGAGTCCTGATACCGAATATTAATATCAATATCTCTTATTCAGCTGTAAGACCTTGCTAAAAGCTAACATTAATCAAAATTCCCAACCCTGTTACTGTGATATCGACAAATATTGACCACATATTGATCATATTTTGCTAATCTGCAACAGACAATAACACATCCATCTTATATTCCAACCAACATTCGTAAAACTGTCTTACTGATATAATACCGACTATTGTAAACATCAAATAAACCTTTCCATAGATTTTCATCCACCTTTTGATATGTAAATGGCACTCATCAGCCTTTTGATAGAATTTCGTAAGGGAAATCCTAAAAAAACGAAGCCCCCATATCCACCCACACGTATGTAAGGACGACTAGCAACTAGGACAACCCCCGACCTCTTTTATGTGTCTGAACCTTTCGATAAAAGGGTGCCGTAGCTGCATCCTAGTGTGCAATGTGTAGCTTTTAGTAGTAAAAGCTTCAGACGCTTCTGATCTGCAGACTATTTACTACCAAGCTCTCTCTCTTTCTTTCTCTCTCACTGCTGTTGTTGTCATGGTGCATCCCGTCTGACAGCTTTGGCGGCTCGTCAAGTCCACTCCTCGCACATGTCAATCATAACCCGGCCTAGCAAATAAGCAATTAATCATTAGTATTCACAAGCAGCTGACGCGGCGAGGGTAGAGGAAGGAAGGATGAAGAGGAGGAGGAGGATGATGAAGAGGAGGAGGGAAGGGCTAAGGAGTTCATATGTCCTAATATGACCCCCTCCTGGCTTTTTAAAGCCCACCCCCCCATTCCTTCGTTCCCTGGTGAATTCCAATGTGGCAACCATGTAACAAAGGGATTATCCTCTTAATAAGTCAGTCAACGAATTATGGAAATGGGGATGAAAAAAGGAACACGTTGACGGTATTTGTTGACTAATAAACGAGACAATTGTCCCCCCCGTCCTCACAGTAATGGTCATTGGATGATTAGTGCGAGGATTGCGATGATTAATTGAGCCACGGGGTATTGGTGGGTGTTATTAAGATGGGATGGGTGGATTTTTAAACCGTGCTAAAATAATTTTGAGGGAAAAGGTCAAGTGTAGGTGATGCGGTAACAGAATGATTTAATTTGGAGCTTCGGATTGAAGTGTTTCCCTAAAAAGATTGGAATTTGAATAGGGATAGGGTCCTAAACTCCTAGAATCGTCCTATAATCTCCAAAAGTAGTGGGCGTGTCCTACCGCATTCAGACTATACCATCAACCAATACATCGTCGCCATGGAAATGTGTGTTTATATCGTTTTAAACTGTAAAATTCTTCATGTTTTAGCATGACAAAAATTCACCAGCTGCCTCTATTATCCAAAATGTCCGGAATCAGGCACTAGGATACTTACTATGTGCTGGGTCGCTTAGCAACCATTGCCAAAAATGGGCATGTTGTTGCGATTGATAGGGTTGTTCCTGAAACATGTCAGCACATTTTTTGGACAGGTGAAATGAACGATGGATTCAATACTCAAGTATGTGTGTTAGCTTAACTTATTCATATGAACTGTCAGTAGAGCAAATATTTTTTAGGACTGTTCTTGCTCTTCACAGAACATGTTTGTTTACATGTAATTCCTGAAATGCAAAGAGACTTAGTAATAGGAATTCTTGTCTGGGCGTTACTTAATTAGTTAGTTACAGTGGTGAAAATAATAACAGGGCGTCACAACAACAAGGTATACTCATTCAAAAGAACACTATAAGAACAAATAAAGTTTAATAATACAGCGTTCCCTCGAGATACGAGCTTAATTTGTTCCTGGACTGAGCTCGTATGTCGATTTTTTTCGTAACTCGAACGAACGTTTCCCATTGAAATGAACTAAAAACAAATTAATTAGTTCCAACCCTCTGAAAAAACACCCAAAACACGATATTAGATTGGAAAAACATTTTTTTTTGTTCTAATTCGCCATCTATTTACAAAATAACAAATAACTAGTGGTTCAATAGTACTAAAATGTGTTTAATAGTACTAAAATTGTACAGATTTCGTATGTCGGGCCACTCGTATTTCGAGGTACTACTGTAGTTAGTTAGATAGTTCACTTTACCACCTTGAGTCTCTTACCGAGCTGCCTTTTACAACCACTTATCACTTCCTCTTTTGTTTGCAAGACCTTACATTGTTGACAGCCTTCCTGATATCAACGCCATTCCTGAGCGACCTCTAATTGGTCTCTTCATCGTGTCCTTGTCCCCCCTCCAACTCCCCACCCCCCCTGCAGTTCGCCGGGGGTTCCCATTGCCCAAAGAGCCCCGAGGTGGTACTCTGACCCTTACCGATAATGTCGCCGATCTAATTACATGCATCCGTCTGGTAGTCGAGTGGGAATTGGATGTGACGGAGGAGGATAATGATTTGGCTGTTGTGTCAATGAGACGCTTGAGCGCCATATCGATTTGAAAAGAAAGGCTTGCACGATTGTCATTTGTCGCTTCATTAAGTACTACAGACAAGAATTGCGTGGTGCCCATCCAGATGCCTGACTGGAAGATCGGGATGTTATATTTCAATTGGCTTCATCTTTTAAAGGAGTTAAATCTGGCAACCAATCGGGTGGCTGACCCCCACCTGCCAACACGCGCCATTCAAGCCAGTGAACCCAGTGACAGCGCCACATCTCTTAGACGTGATAACTTGGGATAGGCGGCGGGTAACAATGACATCCGACTTCAGACCGCCCCGACTGAACCCTCCACGCGCCAATCATGGCTGTCAGCTATCAGGATTATGTGCGAAAACAAAGTTCTTCTACTTTAAAGGACATTATCTGTCTGTTTATTTGTCCCTCGAGTGTCCCGACTGACACATTACTGTCTTTACTGGTAATCTTAATATCGGCTTGTTTGCGGTATGCAAAGAATGTAGTTTGTCTCTTGTTTGACATGCCTGAGATAAGGTGGGTTGGGGCACGGGGTGGGGGGGGGGGGGGGGTGGACATTTTTGAGGAGTTAGTCGGATTTGTAACATGCATCAAATTCTTCAAGGATTTCATGTTAAGAGAGAGTTTGTTTTGGGTTTTTGTTCTGGATGACATGTTGACTGCGACTTCTATTTAGGTGTAACTTGTAGTTGGAAAATATGTTGATATCTTTTGATTGCAGTATTTGAGTTGTTTTAGGTGTCCAAAACAATACTGAGTATCTGAGTTGAGTACCCTATTTTGCTATTTAATATACCCTCCATTTAATATAAATGGCAGGGGTATATTAAATGGCGCACAAACAGGACTCGCAAAAAAGCAGAAATAATTTAATATACCCGGGTATATTAAACAAAAAAAATATGGTAATGTTTTTTTTCAACAGCTATTAGAAATCATTGGTTTCTAAAGCAAAGTCGTCCAACTCAGCGGACATTTTTCCTTTGTCCTTTGATTGACAGTAGCTGAAAAGCACCATGACACTAAAAGCCATGCACCTCAGATCTTGTGCCAAATTGTAGTATTGTCCAACACTCCAAAAATAGCCGTATCATGCGCTCATACCATCACTGAGTATCAGATTGAGACAGCATAAGTTAAAACAATTTGGACCACCACATGTCGTCGCATCGGATCAAAAGCGCAACACACAAATCGCCTTGTCCAATAGGATTTTCCACGTTACATTAGGAACTATCCGCCTCTGGCTAACATAGCAAATTTGAATCTGCTCAATTCAAAGTGATAAAAGACAGAAATTTCAACCAATCACAACCTCCTAACCGAGTACAGATGAAAGTTTTTCCCAAAGAATGAACATTCAAAGGAAAAAATATTGACTACCGTCTATGTCATCTCTTTAAACACCCCCTTAAACCTCCCCCGTCGTTCTCCCTGCAGCAAAGGGGACATCTGCTTATCCCAGATAAATGCCTGGCATTTGGCGCCAAGAGACAGGACCGAGATAGGAGAAGAGGAGGAGCAAAAAAAAAGGAAGGTTTAGTAGACGGGGGTGACGTGCATCGATCAAGACGGCGAGGAGTGCAAAAGGCAGCGCCAGATTAAAGATTTTTTTGGCAGTGGTCACGGCAGGAGAGAGAGAAAGAGAGAGAGAGGGAGAGGGTGGAAAAGATGAGCTTGAATCCTGACCTAGATTCCAAGATACTCAGACATAATAGGCAGGGCCTTACCCCAACATGAACCCGCTCACATACACACACACCCACACAAAGTCAGTCAAAACAATAACAAGGGAGGAGAGAAGAGCTGCTGGAGGAGAAAGGGGCCCCCCTCTTCTGGGGTGCTTCCAAGCCACAGCATCGGCCCCTCTGCAGGCCCCTCACTCGACCATTAACTCTCAACATCTGTATGTTGCTGAAGTCTCGAAAAGTCTTGGAGGAGAGTCAGAGCAACCAAAAAAACTTCACTCCAAAACTGTCAGCTGTTTATTTGTACTTTCTTTTTTTTCAAATTACAGTAGCACTTCCACATACGAGCAATTTGAAATACGAGTCAAATTTGGGGAAGATGTTTATCTTGAGATATGAGACATTTTGATATACGAGCAATTTGAGATACGAGTCAAATTTGGGGAAGATATTTATCTTGAGATATGAGACACATTTTGACATACGAGCAATTTGAGATATGAGTCAAATTTGGGGAAGATATTTATCTCGAGATATGAGACACATTTTGATATACGAGCAATTTGAGATACGAGTCAAATTTGGGGAATATATTTATCTTGAGATATGAGACATTTTGATATACGAGCAATTTGAGATACGAGTCAAATTTGGGGAATATATTTATCTTGAGATATGAGACATTTTGATATACGAGCAATTTGAGATACGAGTCAAATTTGGAGTAGATATTTATCTTGAGATATGAGACAAATTTTGATATACGAGCAGAAAGTGGACGTGAGATCCTGGTCATAAGAACATCATGGACATTGTCTTTCAGGTTGAAAATCCTTCGTATAATGTCTCTAGTTGCAACTCCCTCTTTGTAATGTCTCTGCGAGCACTAGGCGGAGCATTGCATTTTTTTCAGTGTTTTTTTTCCCCCCGTTAGTCATTGCAAATGTCTAGACAATCACTAATACAAGAGGAGTATATACTACTACTCGTTGGCAAGTATCCTATTTTGAGGACATTCGTGTGCATCATTTTGGGAATATTTTGAAGGGAATACAAACTCAAACAACCCTCGTTAGGTAACATCTGAAAGTCAAGGTGGACTGTCTGCTTTCAGTTTTTTCTCTGAATTGAAGTACTTGACTGCTTTTAAATGATATACTACTGTAAATATAACAGTAGGATATTATCACACTTTCCAGCATCTTTCTCTTGTGTTTATGCTTGTTTTGCTACACCGAGCATACCTTAGAGCCAATCTAGGAGGAGTTGGGGCTAGACAGTAATTACACCGTCTCATTGGGAGAGACTTCTGTCCCCACGAGATCTCAGACTTTGACCTCTGGTTTGGAACCATCAACCCTTAAGAAGACATCCTTCTTTGTCATTTGTAAGGGAATTGAATTACGCCTGTACAGGTATAGAAATCAATGCTTTGCAAGCGAATGTGTTAGCAATGTTTATGCAAACGTAGCTTTAACTTTGGAGACGATTTACCCGCCCACTCAGCGCCACCATGCAGCAATAACGAGTGTTGCCGCCCACTTCTTTGACTGGGAGCAAAAAGTAGACAACCACATAATGAAGATGGGATGAAAATGGGAGAATGTCTACGCCACCTCACGCTTTTATAAATACCGTACATTTGTCTACAAAGTGGTTTCAGCAAGGCAGAACTAGTATAGTATACTATCTCTATCTAAATGGATATTTTCCCAGCATTCCAAGCATAGATGGAAAAGATTATAGTTGAAGGATTAGTGACTAACCAAGAAAAAACCCACTCATGCTCATAATTCATTGATATTTAACGAATAAGCGCCATGACCTGTAACTGAGACCAAAAGAATTTGGTGTAGTAAAGGTGGTATGATGTGGATTTGGCGAGTACAGGAGTTAGGAGGATTGTTTCCCAGAAAGGCCGAGCGAGCCAGACCGGACTGGCCGGCCATTGGACTTGTGCAATGTGCAATCATTCCACATAGACACACATCCGTAATAAGCACTTTGGCTAAGTGATCATTTGCAAGCATTGGACAATATATGAGAATTCGTTTTTGACTAGTGACTGCGCAAATGTCCTAGTACAGTGGTACCTTGAGATACGAGCTTAATTTGATCCGGGACTTGTATGTTATGCTACCTCTAACCAATTTCCCATTGAAATGAACTAAAAACTAATTAATTTGTTCAGAACCTGCTGAAAAACCACCAAAAACAGGATGTTGTATTGGAAAAAATGTTTGATTTGTTCTAATTCGCCATCTATTAACAAAGTAACACATAACTAGTGGTTTAATATTATTAAAATGTGTTTAATAGTAAGGAAATTATACAGATTTTAAAGGGGAGGAGTGATGGAGAGAGAGGGGCGGGGCTTTTTGCACGGCAACGCTATCGTAACATAACAAACATTTAAATGAACTTGGATTACGATGCAGACACACTCAAAAATAATTTTAATCGAACCTAACACTAAACTTAATTCTCATTTTGTCTGATCGTATATTAAAATTTCTCTCATATCTTAAGATAAATATTTGACTGAAATCGTACTCATATCTCGAATTTCTCGTATGTCGAGGTACCACTGTATTAGATTAGATTAGATTCATATCCTAGTATTATAGCCATGTTTTAGATTAAACAATATTGACATTTTCATTCAATTCAACAACAATTTCAAAAAGCTTCCATTAATACAAAAAAACGACAATTCCACCTAATGAAACTGCTGCATCAGAGAGCAAAATATCATCAGGAAAAAATAAAACACAGGAAATGTGCAACCGCTCACGCGGAACATCGCTAGTATTTCACACTCACAGGCTTCCACAGAAAAGTCATTACGCAACAAACAGAGAGAGAATCTGGCACAGGCGAGTAGCAAACTAAAACTGCAAAAAAAAAAACATGGGAATGAATAGCAAAGGGAATCATCCGCCATGCTTGCTTGTACAATAAAAATGAACAACCCTAACCACTTGCACACATCTAACCCGCCTCTAAATCTAGCAGAATGGCGCCCAATATAACCCAAGGACTAAAAATAACTTTATAAGAAGCTAATGTCAGGGGCGCTTCCTTTCTTTGTTCAACCCTGACATGCCTTTTAGGTAAAAAATAAAGAGCGAATAAGACGGGAAAGACTAACTACGAAGGAGGGAACTGACTGTTAATGATGCTTGGGTCAATTTTTGCCAGGAATAACCAGCTCGCTAGCCAACCTGGGCTCTTTAATTAAATGAAACAAAGACGGCTTTGAACCATGCCGACAATCTGCAGCGGGAGTTTGGCAGGATATGTATGTATTATACATTGAAAAACCACATGAGCATGTCTGCTCGTAAAAACATGCACGCCGGTGCTTGTTTGATTCAAGTGACAACATGCTGGCAGTCAGCTGACGATATAATTTCAGCGTTTTTTGAAGACTGAAATAGCTCTTTGCAAAATATTGAAAAATGCTCAGCATTTCCAAGGTTGAGGGTTTTTTTGGCCTAATGTAGAGATTAGGGTCAGTTGAATAGGAATTATTATCTTGGAAGACATTCTTTTTTTGCAGCATGTGTCAAAGTGGCGGTCCGGGGGCCAAATCTGGCCCGCCGTATCATTTTGTGAGGTCCGGGAAAGTAAATCATGAGTGCTGACTTTCTGTTTTAGGATCAAATTCAAATGAAGTGTATAGATATATATTAAATTTGCTGATTTTCCCCCTTTTAAATCAATAATTGTAATGTTTTAATCTATTTTTCTGTTTTTAGTTCAAAAATCATTTTGTAAAACCTGAAAAAATATATAAAAAAGCTAAAATAAACATTGTTTTCGATATATAAAAAAACTGAATATTCAGGGCTTTTAAACCAGTTCATTTATTCCATTCATTAAAAAAAAATCTAGTTATTATATCTAAAATGGTAAAGATTTTTGCTTTTTTGAGCCTCCCGTTTGTGTGCCATTTAATCTACTCCTTCCGTTTAATATACCCGGGTATATTAAACAGCAACTCACTTTTTTTGGCAAGATTTGTATAGTGTTCATGGGGGCATAATTATAGATACTTGCAGTACTTTCAATATACCCGGGTATATTAAATGGGGGTGGTGGGCATATTAATAGTTTTTGGGGCTTAAGATGATAAGAAACTATGTGAAAGAAACATGTAGCTTTATTATATTTCATCACTGATATTTTGGTGCAATTAGAGCCAGGGTACAAGCAACCTAAACCGGAGGAATAGCGCCGCCAACATTCAAGCATACAGTAGTTTGTTTTCCTGAAAATGCTCTGACTTTGATGTATGTGTGGCATGACATAGTTTGACATGTGTTTTGCAGTAAACGCTCTTATTACAGGGCGGGCATTTACGCAGGCTGTCATTGGCTAAACAGAGGTTGGCACTGAATAATGGATGATTGGCCGCTTGGGTTCATTTTTTTAGTTTATTTAAACTAGCCTACAGCGACAAATAACGTCCGTCACTGCTCATTAACATAAACACATGCATTGCAATGGTTTATGTTTTCGATTTTGAATGCAACAACTCGTACTAAAGTGCAACTGGTCAAAAAATGAGCAACAGGTGCAGGAAAGTTCAGTGCTTTGCACGACTGAAATCGAAAACCAGGCCGCTTTTTAACCACACTCTTCTCCCCCACCCATACATTATCTTCCAAGCAAGGGGAACCGTGTAAGGGGGAAGAAAAAAAATGGCCCACCACCACATGAAGAGAAGAGACGCTAACTCTATTTTCTACCAAAGTTCTAGGAAGGACAAAATGCCTTCTGGGAAAAATATAAAAAAGCGGACATCAAGGTCAATACGCTTTAAGACCAAAAGTTAGTGAAGTCCGTTATTTTTTTTTTTTCAGAATTAGCCCGCTCATTTTAAACTAAAAAGTATCCTTTTCCGGATGCGGGTTTTGACTTAGCGTCTATTTGTATTTGAGTTGAGATGGCAACCTTTCAAACGAAAATCTGTCACCACTCACGAGTTCAAGTTGACCTGTCAATCTGGCACTTTTATAGCATTTTGAACGTTTACTAGAGCGTAACATAACCTTGTAAATCAGTCAGCGAACACCAGCATCTGCCAAATCGAAAAAAAAAGGTCCGCCTTCCATGTCAGACCAACCTGCACTATGTGTTTGCGGCTAAACATCGGCTTTGACCAAAACCAACTGTTTGCCTGTGACATTTACAGTAGGTGTGTTTTACACCTCAACTAGTTTAGTGGGTAAGAAGAAGGAAAGGTCTTGTTAAACGCAAACCCAAAATCCAAAGGCTATGTCGTCAGGACATGATGTAAATGGAATGGCGCTTCATCAGTGTAGAGTGACGCTAAGCCTCCCACCCTCTCTACCTAAGCTGTGTAGAAGCATCCATGCGTCCCACCGGTAAACGATGGATGCTGATTGAAGGTCATTACTTAACCACCCGCTGAACTCCTGACCTAAAAATGGCCCACTCAATGGAGGTGGGCCGACCCCCGGTGTTGTTTCTATCCAGGCACACGGGGGGGACAGTCAACCAACCAAACCCGTCCGTTGACCCCCCTGCTGGGCTAGTTTTAAACACTCACACAATAGCTACAGACCAAAGAGGATTCAATATCATATGCCATAATCTGCCCCTTTAAGCCTGAACAAGGGGAGGGGGTCCTAGCAATAGATGGCTTTAGAGCAAAGCAATCCTATTTTATCTGCTTATATTTCCTCCACTCCTAACTTTTAGGACTTATAACAAGCTTGGGTCAGTGTCAGGTCAACCTGGAGATGACCCTGTTCACAAATGAGTCAGCGGCTGGTGGGGTTGTCCTGACTCTCTCTCTCTCTCTCGCTTTCTATTGGCTAATGTTTACCCTCAGGATCACATCCACTATTACTTTTCATTTCTCCCTTTTTGTTGCATTCTAGGAAATGCTGTTTGTATCTCACTCTACCCTAATATGACCTACCTTCCCTCTTCCTATCCGAGTGCTTACCATGTGTATAGTATCCCTAAAGTAAGGTTAACAGGTGGGCAGTTATTTCACAAAAGGGGCACCCTGAATCCTGTTCTTTGTTCCAATTGATATAGATTAATTACCCACTACTGCATTAAACTTAAACCCCTTTCCCACGTACTCACTCTTCCCTACCAGACCCTAATCTGACCTATCTTTTCAGTTCCTAGGTACATTCATTCCCTCATACCGACTGCCTTGTCCTGTTCTTTGAAGTTGTATAAATCAAAAAGAAACGAAGGGAACTAGGCAATTGGCTCACAACTCTAAACTCCCTTTATGTGAGATACCAAGACTTGGGGTTAATCTGACTTGTGGACTCCCAAGAGAAGAGTGGAATGTGATGAGGGATAGTCAAACATGGGAGTTGGAACCATATCAAAAAAGTATCCTCTCCCGAGTTTGTTTATCATAGCTTCTCTTGTCTTTTAGCAATACCTTTTTGCAATAGTGTATCTTAAGTCTCCTCCCCTCTAATGGACCATGGGATCATTTCTTTCCCCTAAATAGACAGACAAGCCAGCTTCCCCGCATACTCACCATTTACTCAAACACACTCATGCAGACCGCTGCATACTTAGTGGCTATATGGCCAGAGACTGTAACAACATCTCATTTCTCTCCCATGAGACAGTACCGCTACCTTATAAGGCAGAACGAGGTGAGCCACGCTTTCCATGATGCGTCAGCCTAAACAAAAGTCGCCCTATACGTGTTCACGCAGAAAAAGCAAAGCAGAAAAGTCAAATCAAAAGATCCAACCAACCGTTCCAATGATGCACGTGTAGGAGGCCCTTATGCAAGAGGCAATAACACTCCTCCTGCACAAAGTCACTTGTGGAGAGTCCAGCAAAATAGAAAATGTCTAGACTGACCAGCGGGCTGCTATTTTCATGTTTGGTGTGGTCATGAGTTCCAAAAGTGCGTGTCATCACGGCCATGGGAGTGTAAACAAGAGAGTTTGTGTGTGTGTGTTCTATTTTTCTCGTATTAGTTTGCCATTACTGGAGAGAGGTGTTCGTTCTCTGGTCCAAAAGTGCAAGGCCTACAAATGTGTGGCTGTTCCTTTGCAGAACTACAAGATCACAACTGAATCATTGCCCAGTGATGTCATACAACTTATTCGTTGTACATTGGAATTTTTGAATAACTCCCATTGAAGTTCCTGGTTGTGTACTTTACATAACTACTGGTTTTGCATATCGGAGAGGTACAAAGTGTCTATGAAGAGCTTTGTTTTAGGGTTATTTCACTTTTGATTCCACTGAAAGACCAGCAAAATCAATTGGAGATGGACCCAAATACAAAAAAACAATCCTAATCCAGACTAAGAAAGACTAGAAAGAATAAAATCAGGATATTGAGATGAGGTCTAGCAACAGAGAGATCACATTTATACCACTCCTCCTCACCTGGAATAATGTTATAGACCCTAACAAGATTCCAAGTGATTTCCCTCCAATTCACTGTCTCCACCGATACATCCCGACTGACAGGATCTTGGGGGTAATCTGACTTGATGTTCTGACAGCCTCGGGCTGGACGCTTCTCCCGCCTGTTGATTGATTTCAGGCCAAAGAAACACCTGCAAGCTGTAATTACACTTTGAAAGATCAATGGAAGGTTTTTGGACATACTTGTGTACTTTTAAATCATATCGTCTTAGTTTGAACATTTCTTTTTGAAGATGATTCTAAATATATTCTTCTACTGTTTCAACACATTTATTCCATTTTGTTTGTCTTTGGAGTATTTCTCAAATAATTTAGTGCAATGAGATATGTCGTACATGAGAAAAACCCAAGACCAGAACAAGAACTAAACCAAGAGTATATTCACACCAGGAAAGTCCATAGTACACTTTCATTGGTTTAGACCAAAGTAGAGACTTCTGGAGTATCCTATGCAATCGCAGGACACAATGAGACAAACAACCATACTTTAGCATACATGGTTTTGGGATGTGCCAGGAAACCGGAGCCCCCCGAAGAACACCCACACACTCATGGGGAAGAACATACAAAAACTCCAGTGATTGAGACCTCCAGTTTGTGTCTGAAAGGCTAAATCCTGAAGTATTGCTGTTGGAAATAACGTGAGAGAACTTCATTTTCTCCTGATAGAGTTGCTTCTGTTCTCTGAACATTTAAACCAAGTCCCTGTGTTGATGTTCAGCCTTCCAGACTGCCAAGAGTTTCAGTCCAAACAGCATTTTCATGGTCCCATTCGGCCTCTCCCATGCCATAATTTGGCTGCCTTACTTTGTCCTTCTACTACACACATATACACACAAGTAAGAGTTGACCAGACGTAGAGTCACAGACCCAAAACGAAAAAGGGAGCCTGGTCATATTTCTACTGTTGATCTTGGTCACGGTCATACAGAACTAACAGCTGACAACATAGAGTGTAAACGTCAGCGAGACATTAGCCAGCGTCATAATGCCTTCAAGTCACAAATGAGCAAAGAGCTGTTTTGATGCATTATTAGCAAAGACATGAGAGGCGCTCCTGCAGTGGAAGCCTGTCCAACTGCTGTATTAACTCTTCATAAAGAACCAGTGGGCAAATAACATTATAGGCAGCCTCGTAATAGGCCAGGAAATTCAACATGACAGATGGCTGCCTGCTTCTCTCCACCATCCATGCTCAATAAATTGAATTGCCCCATTAATGTTTTTTATTGGCAGTAAACAGTCATGTAGAGCTGGCTACATTGTAAACATTGTCTTCATTTCTACTATGGGTGCACTTTTCGATCATTTAAGTCAGCGGGTAATACATTGATGAATTAAGTCATTGGATAATGTATATTTGAATGTGTGGCAAAATCATTGGAGATGTGTTTTGTAGATGTTGTTGAGGTTGTGTTTCTGACTGTGTGACATCTCTCTCAACAGATCTTGACATCAAATCAACAACATCAACGCGCACTTTACCGTCCAAACAGGTAAGCAACTTGTCAAGTATCGATATCAATTAGGGTTGGTTTTCAGACCGCGTTAACGTCAACTCGGTTTCATGTGGGTGGGACCATTTTAGATATAATATTTAGATTTTTTTATATATATTAATGGATTAAAAGAACTACATTAAAATCCCTAAATATTCAATTTTTTTATAGATCTAAAACAATGTTTATTTTAGCTGTTGTTAATATATTTCTAGATTTTACAAAATGGTTTTTGAACTAAAAACAGAAAAAAATGATTAAAAAATGACAATTATTGATTCAAAAGGGGGAAAAATCAGGAAATTTAATATACATCTATACTCTTCATTTTAATTTGATCCTAAAACAGAAAGTCGGCAGTCATCATTTACTTTCCCAGGCCACACAAAATGAGGCGGTGGGCCAGATGTGGCCCTCAGGCCGCCACTTTGACACATATAATAGATAGTCGGAGTGTACTTTATTTTATTTATGTACAAATATCCAACCCGCCAGTCCTCCAAGTCCAGCTTAAGAGCACTCAAGCATGTTAAGAGAACTTCTTCTTATTCAACTGGTTTTGCGTGGCCTATCTTTGCTAGAGCGTATTTGAAAAGCATGTTTCCCCCTCTGCCAAGTAAGATGACTTCTTGGCCTAGTTTTGGATGCCCTGGATACACTAGGGGGGGCTTTTAATGGGAGCATAATGATATCAGTGCAGGTTTACCTGAGCAGAACCCTGCAGTTAAATGGGTCGTGGGATGAAAGAGGGAAGAAGCTCGTGGGAGGGATTACAAAATGAGGGTGCTTAGGAAAGAAATGACATTTTATTTAGATGAAACGGCTTCGTTCTACATCAGCTCTTTAGTTAATGATCCAAGTTGTCTGCTGGCATCCACCGGGCTTTTGTTGTCAATTACAATTGACATAGTGGTGCCGGTCTGGGTTTTGGTTTAGAACATTACCTGACTGAAACAATAGTCGCTAAAGTCAACCACATTCTTAGCACAATTATGCAATCTTTAGGGGAAAATATTCTTTTTGAGTTCCTCTAATTCTAGTCCAATTGGATTTGATTTGATTTAACCCATCGCCTATCCTATTCCCCCTTTTGATGTGTCTGCCAAAGATAGCATTATTTGAGCCGTAAACTCAAGCTGTGTTAGACAACAGGGGGTCTTTTATCTTGGATGTAACATAATCATAGACTCGGCTTTTTTGGCATGACTTGAAGTCGGTCAGTTCATCTGTTTTGGGCCCTCGTTATGGTCCATATTTTGGTGCCGTTCCAGATACACTTCTCCGGGAGGCTACACAGAGACATTGTGTGCGTCTCGCGTAAGTTAAATATAGTTGTGACATCTTAAAAGGCCTGTAGTTTTTGCATGTCAATTTCTTTTGCCAGGCGTGGGACAATTGTGGGGTGGAAAATAAAACATTACAATGAGGACAGAAACCAGTTACAATGATAGCAGCTTGCATAATAGATTCAATTGGACTCGGGTAGGGGAGACAGACGTATGGCAAAGAGATAGGAAAGACAGTACAGTGGTACCTTGAGATATGAGCTTAATTCGTTCCGGGACTGAGCGCGTATGTCGATTTTTTCGTAACTTTTACCATTTAAATGAACTAAAAACATATTGATTCGTTCCAACCCTCTGAAAAAAAATCATTGCACGACAACATAACATAAACAAATTTAAATGAACTTGGATACGATGCGGAACTCAAAAATAAGTTAAATCGAACCTAACACTAAACTTAATTCTAATTTTGTTTGACATTTTGATACCTTTCTTCTCCCAGGTTGGATGTATTTGCCCCGCCTCCACACAACATCAAGGATTTTTTGAGTTTGTATTCCCTTCAAAATATTCAGAAAAGGATGCACACAAATGTCCTCACAATAGAATAACGCACGACCACTTGCCAATAGAAAAAATGCTCCGCCCAGTGCTCGTCCACTGTCTGCTCGTATATCAAAATTTGTCTCGTATCTCAAGATAAATATTTGCCTGAAATTTGACTCGTATCTCGAATTGCTCGTATGTCAGGCCACTCATATGTCAAGATACCACTGTATACATAGTAATAGAAACAAGGTGCATTTACAGTCAATACACAAAGATGTGGGTTTGTTTTGCAGTCTTGGGAAATCACACATGGCTTGTACATACGTGTCTGGAGTGTGTTCGATTTGGCTCGAGATGTGAGAGAAGCTCCCGAGTGAAGTTTGGGAGTGTTAATGAGTTGTGCCTAAATTGAATACAGCAACACTTGAGAGGCACCTTCTAAGAAAGACATTTACAAGCCAAAAACAAGCCCAAGTATGCTTAGAAGGTGACAAATTTGGGTCCAAAAACAGATGCTTTTTGCCTTGTTGGGTGTACAAATTCAACACGAATTAAAGTAAGTAAGCTTGGCTGATGTCCAGATGTCAAATTTAATTTCTTTGCTCATTGTCAAAGAGAACTCAAATCTAAAGTAACAGGCAATGTGAATCGATCCACATTCCTTTTTAAAAGCAACACTGTCAGTCTAGTACAGCAAGTGATTATCACTGAGAAGTCTGAATCTCGCAGGCGTAATTGAGGTCAAGACCATTTCACGCTATAGTCTTACCGTGAAGTTGACACAATGCAAATTCAATTTCCACTTGTGACTCATTGGGCGGATCAGCATTCAAATTGAATGTACATTTGCCCATTAGTCAAACAAGTAGCAGTCATTATTGGTTAAGGTGAGTCATAGTTTAGCTACTGTATGTTTATCCAGCTAGCGCTGACTTTCGATAGGGATATCCTCAGGAATCGGTGGGACACTCCTTGGACCAACTTCTTTCTGTCCCTCCTCCAATGCTATTCTGTGGCTCTTGTCTTACTTTATTTATCCTGGGAAAGTCAACTTGAGCATGCACATCACTACTAAATAACTGCTAGACACAGCCTTGGTACAGTGGGACCTCAACATATGAGTGGCCCCAACATACGAGCAATTCGAGATGGGTAAACTCAACATATGAGTGGCCTGACATAGGAGCAATTCGAGATATGAGTAAAATTTTGGGCAAATATTTATCGTGAGATACGAGACAAATTTTAGTCAGTGCGAATGGCGTATATACTACTTCTAGTTGGCAATTTTTGTGCGTTATCCTATTGTGAGGACATTTGTGTGCATAATTTTCGGAATATTTTGAAGGGAATACAAAAGTAAACAAACCCTCGATATTGACTGAAAGTCAGGGTGGAGGCGGGGCAAATAGAGCCAACCCGGGAGAAGAAAGGTATCAAAATGTCAAGTTAAGTTCAATGATAGGTTAGATTACATTTATTTTTGAGTGTCTATATCATAATCCATGTTAATTTAAATTTGTTTATGTTATGTTACGATGCAGAAGCTCCTCAAAAACCAAAAGCATCCCAAAGAGAAACGACACAACGTCAAGTCATTCCAAATCCAATCAAACGTCAACATGGAGTATTTGCGTCATGTCATGTCAACATAGGCTATTGTGGCAGCAGTTATCCCCAGGCTCGTATCTGCATCGCTTGGCGCAACCTTTGCGTCGTGCTTACTCGTTTGTTGCCACATCACACAACGGGAGACGTCGTTTTATTGACATTCAACATGACTTGGAGTGTAGACGTCGTCAATAGGTCTCTTGGAAAAAGCCCAAGCAGACGTTTGCCATTTTTTTTGTTGCTCAATCCTTTTCTTCACACCTTCTGGTCCGTTTTGTGCTTGACTTCCATAGTTCTGTTACCTCAAGGATGATGAATCTATAGCACACGTGCTTCAGTGGGACATAGTCTAGGGTTTGTTATACCGTGGCTATTCACACCTCAAATCTCAAGAGCTTATGACATAGTAGTAAGTGTGAAAGGCGTTTATAAGTTCAACAGCATGGCTTTAGGATGCCTGTTATGGAAGTGTGTGTTCTATATATAGTTACATCAAGCCATAGAAGGATGGCAGGTTGCAGCTGTTGCTTTTCAGGGAATCATCAATGTTGCATGTTCTACTATAGAGCAGTCTACGAGGTGTTGGCTAAATTGACCCCAGCAAAAACTTGAATGTCACCCAGTAGAAAAAAGCTGGCCGATCAGGGCACAGGTCTTTCTATAGGTGAGCTTCAGTTTAGTACCTCGACATACGAGTGCCCCGAAATAAGAGCGATTTGAGATACGAGTGACATTTTGAGCAGATATTTATCTTGAGATACGATCATAGCTACTGTCTTGTTATGTCTCCAAACTGAGAAAAACCTTGAAAGGTTGCATCTGAAACTATAATTTTAGTACTATTAAACGCGTTTTAATAATATTAAACCACTAGTTATTTGTTACTTTGTTAATAGATAGCGAATTAGAACAAAGACAAATGTTTTTTTCAATCCAATATCCTGTTTTGGTGTTTTTTCAGAGGGTTGGAACAAATTAATTAGTTTTTAATTTAATTTCAATGGAAAACATTAGTTCGAGTTACGAAAATATCAACATACGAGCTCAGTCCCGGAACAAATAAAGCTCATATCTCGAGGTACAACTGTATCCCAGTTCTAACACAAATTCCCTCCGATTCTAACAAACTGAAATGAACTCTGTCCAATCATTGAGTTTGTTGGCAATCCATTTTATTTACTGATTTGAATGAGGAATCGGATCACCCTGCTCCTTACAATGTGAGCACGTTCTAAAGGCTGAGCAAAGACACGTGCCGGTGACAAAGGACCACGCTCCACTCGTGTATGAAAGGTCACCGGGATTGGCCCCCCCGTTCAATAAATGCATGAAGATGACGGTGGCATAATGGAGCGCTGGAAGAGCTCCTCCACTCAGCGAGTGGCGCCGGTGACATCCGCAACCCCGTTACGCTAGCTAGCGTCTAGGGACACGGAAAAGGCGCTCAAGGGCAGACGCGGTGTTTACAATGCGTCTCTAAGAAAAAGGGCATTACCATGTTCTGTCAGATGGTCACATGATGGATAGAGGAGGCACATGAGATTAAACACATGCTCCAGACATGAGGCAAGGCTACAATTTGTCCTTTTTTTGCATCAAAGCATAGATGGGAAGCACACTTGGCTGTTTGTGAATTAGTCAAAGAAAGTGTAGTTTAATTCAAGTTGTGTTATTAAGATATTGGATTTATCTATACTTATACAAGCTCAATTCAGGTTAAATCATATTGGCGCGTTCACTTATCGAACATGAATTAAACTGTAGCGAGAAGCGTGGAATCAAAAGTATTATTAATAATGTATCAAAGTTTTTTTATTATACTCCCAAAAAGTGTGTAACTCTAAGTGGAATCGTCTGAAAGATGAGATAAATATCTGCTCAAAGTTTGACTCCTATCTCAAGATAAATATTTGCTCCAAATTTGACTCCTATCTCAAATTGCTCGTATGTCAGAGCACTCGTATGTCGAAGGTTTACCACTGTATTGAAAAGTGTCTGTCAAGCGCCCCTGCTGGTTTTGTTTCAGAAAATGTTTTATTTTAGATTGAAAAGGACACTTAGTACAGTGTGAAACAGATAATAGGACATCTTGTTTCCTGCAGCCTGCGAACAGATTGTCCGCTAACTTTGGGTATTCAGTCGGATGAGGAGGCAAGGTGTTCTCAAGAAATCATTGACGACTGTCTCACCTCATTATGGAGGATCACCACTTTGAAACATTCATCGTTTATTTCATTTGCCAATGGGGTTCCTCCCCAAAAAGTGGTCTGGCTTTTCTAAAGAACAAAATGGATGAAGAAATCAAAACCTCCAATGGGGCTTGGGTCTTTTTTTTTTGTTGCCCCAGCATCAAACGACACGGTGGAGCGGTCGGTACTAGCTTTGATCACTAGGCTAGGGGCGACGGAAAGGGCTCTCTGGTTTGAGATCTCCCCTCCAATGAGCTCATAAAAAGAACCCAAACACAAAAGTGAGGGGACGTACAGTAAGTGAGAAAGAGGAGGACACTTTTTTTTTTTAACTTGCTTTCAAGTCCAAGTGTTGGTTTTTACCTGAAGCAATGTCCTGCAGTGTAATGGTGCACCAAGGAATGGCTTATCCAATAAGGTGAAAGAAACCTGGTCTTGATTAAATGTTGATGTTCAAATGGGAGAAAACTACCTGAGAAGTAACACCAAGA
Source organism: Stigmatopora nigra (assembly GCF_051989575.1). Classification (NCBI taxonomy): domain Eukaryota; kingdom Metazoa; phylum Chordata; class Actinopteri; order Syngnathiformes; family Syngnathidae; genus Stigmatopora; species Stigmatopora nigra. Next base: position 3,928,685 of record NC_135530.1, read on the forward strand.
TTTTTGTGGATACAACTGGAGAACATGTTTTTCTTAATTTGGTCGGACAGCAGTTTTGGACATATATTTGGGCGCGGAATAGCAAATGGATATCAGTCATGTCAGGTTTTGATTCAAAATGGGAAAAATACTGGACTTAACATATGGGGTTGTTTGGCGGAGTTATTTGGGCCGCAAAAAAATCTCCTTAGTGACTATTATAGGAATTGAATTTTGACCCACAAACTACTTTCTGATGGGTTGACTCTTGGCCACACATTTTTTGAGCCAAAATCTTTCATCAAATCCCATTGACAAATTTGAAATCCAAAATGCACATATTCAAGGATTTCTAAGGATTCCTATTTTTTAAATATATTATGAAAACAATTGACACTTTTGACCTAAAAAAAATAAGTTTTTGACCCAGAAATAACTGTTTTTGACCCCAAAATAACTGTTTTTGACCCAAAAAAATAACAGCTATTGACCCAAAAAAATAACAGTTTTTGACCCAAAATAATGACTGTTTTTACCCCAAAAATAACAGTTTTTGACCTATAAAATAATAATAATAAATAAATAAACGGCATCCCGTTGACAAATCTGAAATCCAAAACGCACATATTCAAGTTTTTTAAATATATAATGACAACAATTGACACTTTTGAGCTAAAAAAAAAAAAAAAATTCAATTTTTGACCTAAAAAAAAATGAATCCGGCATGACTGCCATCCATATCATCATAATTCTATGCAATCCAGACCTACATAGATTCCCAATTCTTATCCCTATATTTCCTACTGAACCCTTTTCAAGTATATTCACCTTACAGTGCCTTTTTTCCAACTGTGTTAAAAGTGACATTAATGTGATATTTTTTTTATGTTTTTCTACCTTTTCTCTGTCGGTACGCCGTGTAATCTAAATGGAACTTGAACTTTGCCGTGGCAGCGTGCCATTTATCAGACTTTTGCGCACATGTGATGTTTTGATTGGGCCGGCGAGAACAAAGCCGCAGCTTATGTCAAAATCGGCGACAGCTCAGCAAAGATTTCTATTACTTTTTTTTTTTTTTTTTTTTCCGAAACCTTGTTATGGCCGCTTTCATCAATCAGCTCGCCCGCAGAGCTGGAGAGTGTGCTGACCCGCTAGCCCTTCAACACGCAGCGCGGTGCTAATCCGCCGGGTCTGTTAATACACTGCTGATATTGCTATGTAGTCAGTTATTGGACATGTGAGGCCACTGAGCGGCCTGGAATGATGAACTTCCCAGTAGCCAATACATCCGGAACATAACCCCCGCCCCGTCTTTCCAGCGGATTTTTCCATTGACCTTAAGCGCCCCTGCTTCTTCAAACGAACCTAATAATAAATGAAATCATTTTTACTAAGAACTACGACCTGCAAAAAGATTGACTTTCGGGCCCACCAAAGAAAAATGAGTGGTCAATGTATTTGCGGGGCAAAAAAGAGCCAATCCGGGAGAAGAAAGGTATCAAAATGTCAAACAAAATTAGAATTAAGTTTAGTGTAAAGTTCGATTAAACTTATTTTGGAGTCGTAATCCAAGTTCATTTAAATTTGTTTATGTTATGTTATGAGCGTTGTTGTGCAAAAAGACCCCCAAACCTTCGAAATCTGTCTGATTTTAGTAATATTAAACACATTTTAGTAATATTAAACCACTAGTTATGTATTACTTTTTAATAGATGGCAAATTAGAACAAATAGAACATTTTTTCCAATCCAATAGCCTGTTTTTGGTGTTTTTTCAGAAGGTTGGAACTAATAAATTATTTTTTTTCCTTCATTTCAATGCGAAACGTTCGTTTTGAGTTACAAGAAAATCAACATACGAGCTCAGTCCCAGAACGAATTAAGCTCGTATCTCGAGGTACCACTGTATTATTTATTATGTGTACACTGATAAACAGAGATTAGTGCTTTACCCACATAGATATTTTCAATATTTTTTTAACCAAAAATGCCCTTTGAAACACCGTAAACGAAATGTTTTTGACCAAAAAGTCCTCTTTACAACATACCAAAGAAATCCCATTTTCTAGTATCATTTATCATGCGTACCCTGATAAAGGTTAGTGTTTTACCTACATTTGTGTTTGTGGAAAAGTCCCATGAGAGTCAGTTGTATTGTATTGTTGTTGTAAACAGTGGTTGTTTTCAGGGTGGGCTCGGCTTGTGAAATGGAAAATTGGTCTGATAGATGCCAGTAAGCGGGAGTGTTTACCCGCCAACACTGAAAGACAAACACAAAGCGGCCATTTCAAGGTGTTTTCCATGTTTGAGGAAAGTTTGCGATAACCTTATTGGTCGTTTCCTAATCAGCTGAAAGGGGGACCGACTGGGCCCCCCCACCTTGGAAAAAGTTGGCCCCAGTCAGCATGGTCACATAGCCCTACTGGTTTTGATGGGTTTGTGTGACTTTCCGTGTGTGTGTGTTGTGGAGCACTGCACAAATAGAAGCAGGGGGTCGTGTTGACCAACCAATTAAAAAGCAGGAAGAATGGGGGTGGTGGACACGTGTTGTTTTTTTTGCCCATCACTCAAATTCAACTTGGCAAGTATAGGAAAAACAATACTGTTGTTTTCCAGTGGTGAGAATTTGAATTACAATTAGGAATATGGCTTGGAAAAAATTAAATTAATAAATTAATAGCCAACCTGCCATTACAAATGAATTGGACATGTACTCCCAAAGAGTTGAGAGAAGTTAGCAATCCAAAACCGAAATCCAGCAAAGGTAGTAAAACTGAAATTAGCCAGTGGAGCTTTTTACTCGCAGGTGTTTCTTCCCTTTGAAGAGGGGATTCCTCCTTTGCCTTCACGGAAGAAAATAATTAACACCTTAATGGTTGCCATGCCGACCGACACCAGGCTTCTCATCATAGGCTGCTCAGCTGCATGCATTCCTGACTGTAATTACCCACAGTTCAAGAGCTCGCCATCGACACCGCGTTTCCCGTCAAAAGCTGTTTTTTGAACGTCGACTCCTCCCCTATTAGAACGTTTTGCTCTCCGAGAGGGATTGAAAAAGACGTAGGATTGAATTACTGGCGCAGATATCGATGTTTAGCGCAGAATTGTGACATTGGCACGCTTTTATTTTGATGACGGCGTGAAAAAAAGGGATGCTTCTGTTTCAAATTGCTGAGTGTGCAACGCCCGTCGATGTGCAATTAGTCCTTGCGTTTGGAGACATTTCATTACCCATAGCTGATGTTTCCTGATGCATTCTCATTAATTCGAATAGGATAGAGAAAAGTGGGCATTCTTTCCAAGGAGAAGGTCATTTTACTAATAAGCATGGTTATCCCCAACAACCCAAATTAAGAATTACACAGAGAATTAATGGCGTTCAGTCGGTATGTCAAAAATAAGAGACGGACTCTTGGAATTTCCAAAATTAGGAGAATTTCTTAGCCATTAGATTTAAATTATGATAACATTTATGGGGAGAATCTGTTAAATAATCACATTGTATTTTTTTGGAGCTATTTAGACGGAGTATTCCATAATGGACTCTATGCATTGGGTATTTGTATTAGCCTCATGCTATGCTTAATTTACTGCATTACAGACACTACAAAAGCGCTGAGCGGGCAGCTTGTGTCCAAACTCGGGCCCTCATAGACACCTAGTCAGCAGTATGCTCGTCAAAGCCCAGGGCCAATCACGGCGCTCGGCGCCTGGGTTAAAGGGAATCGGTGTGAAGGCACGGTGTGTTTGAGAATGATAGGACTTGGGAAGAATCAGTAGACGGAAAACAGAATAGAAACATTAGAGCAAGGGTGTCAGAATCGGGTTGGTTTGTGGGCCGCAATAACGTCAACTCGATTTCATGTGGGCTGGACCATTTTAGATATAATATTTAGATTTTTTTTGTATAAATGGATTAAAAGAACTAGATTAAAAGCCCTGAATATTCAGTTTTTTTTATAGATCTAAAACAATGTTTATTTTAGCTTTTTTTAAATATATTTTTAGATTTTACAAAATGCTTTTTGAACTAAAAACACACACAAAAAGGATTGAAAATGACAATTATTGATTTAAAAGAGGGAAATCAAGAAATTTAATATACATCTATACTCTTCATTTTAATTTGATCCTAAAACAGAAAATCAGCACACATAATTTACTTTCTCGGGCCGCACAAAATGATACGGTGGGCCGAATCTGGCCTGCCGGCCACCACTTTGACACCAGTGCAATAGAAGGAAAAACAGGTCACTTCTGACTCGTGCTCCGTATACGATTACGCTGGATACAATTTCCAATACAGAAAATAACACTACATGTCTAATTTTAAACACAAGATTACAACTAGTCCTTTTCAGGCCCAGCTGACCCACCGAGTGAGCGAGTGGGTTGGATTTAAAAGCTTTGGTCTCGGTATCCTCTTAAAGACAGGGACAGTCCGACTGTTAAATGGATCAAGTCAGTGAAGGGGGAAATGGAGGAGCACTTAGTACGTTTACACTATGTGTAAATTATATACGGACGCATTGCCGTTGAAGGATTAAACTGTGTGTGTGACGTGAAAGGGATATTTTCTCTTTAACAGTTTGAGCAATAGATTTAAAGAGTGATTACTGACTGGTAAATAACAATCCCTTTATTATAATAAGGATAAGAGGGGGGGGATTCCATTTAAAGACCATTTATGTCAACTGGGATGTGAAATTTGCTGTGTCACAGTGATCGTTAGAATTCAAGACATATGTTTGTTTACCTGGAGGGCAGTCCATTAAAAGGACATCAGTGAAGACAAAAAAAAGGACAAATGCTTTGCTGTTAGTAAATGTGGAGGATTTGGATGGTAGGGTTGACTTTTTTGGAGGAAAATGCAGTTAAAAACAACAACATTACTATGAAGACCCGAATAATAGTAGGCACTGGAATAATAGCATTCCAAAAATAATAAATATTAGTAGGCACGACATAATTAGTGTCTAAACAGAATCGATGCATAGAATTAAAGCTATGATGGAATATTTATTATAAAATCATAACTAGGACAATCATTATTATTTTAATCAACAGTTTACTAGTAGCATGAAACAAAATAATATGTTTAAATTCCACAATTAGCTACAAAGTCATTATGATTGATTACATACTGCAAGACAACGGATAATCGTGTTGCAAAGTTGTATATTACAGTTGCAAATAATTGCTGCAATGAATTGCGTATAATGTAACTTTTGTATATATTAGGCCTACCAATACATTGTAATTATGTACTATATTGCAACTCTTACCAATGGCAATTGCACATTCTTACTAGTACTAGTATATTTGTAAAAACAGCACGTGTACTTTACATGTAGAAAGTTAATGACATAGTACAATGTTGATTCTGCACGGACTTAATTGAGGCAAAAATTAATAATCGTAGGCACCTAAATAAGAATTGTAGACATGCGAATTGGACTCATTTCATAAGTTGGTCTATACGAACTGAAACTGTTTGGCAGTGAAAGCAAGTGTGTACACTTTTTTTGTGTTTAATGCTGTTTGCTTAGATGCCGGAAGCCTATTTTTCTTACTCCATCCACCCAGGGCATCATTAACCTGCTTTTGTGGTCCTGTGTGTAAATTAAACAACCTTAGGCCGAACAACAAGCTATTTGAATTTGTGCTTTTCGACCAATATCAACAAGCTTAGTTGAATTTGTCTTTTTCCAACTCAACTCTATTATTGTTCTCCTGCTCCACTAAAAAAAAGACGATAAGCAATGCCAGGACTAGAAATGTCACTTTGCCCTACGTTTGAACCCCTGCCTGATAAATTTAAACATGGGTATAGCGCTAAGTGTAGCTGACTGACTCAGTCCATGTTATTTATTCCTTACAAAATCCTAACATCCATCTTTTTTAAATATCTGATATTAGAAAACCTGCATAAAGGTGCGAAGGAATGTGATATAAGCGCTAATGAGCAGTTATGCAATCCAGCCGACAGATTACCAGACTGACCGGGCTGGCGATGTTGCGTAATGTTGAGACGGGTTGATAATCCATACGGCAATCTGGCTGATGTTCAGTCATGTGCACTGTCGCTCCATTTAAAATGATCTTTAATGACTGAAAATTGTGTTGATGGGCTTTCTAAGAACATCACATTTGTTTGACAACAGGGAATGATTCATCTTTTGGTAGTGAAGCCTAAAAGTTGCCAGCATGTTTTAAGGTTAAATATAGAGTGGGTTACCTTGACATAAGTAAAATTTCGGTCAAATATTTATCTTGAGATATCAAACAACCCTCGATATTGATTGGAAGTCATTGTGGAGGCGGGCAAATAGAGCTAACCTAAAACGGAGAAGAAAGGTATCAACATTTCAAACAAAATTAGAATTAAGTTTAGTGTTAGGTTGGATTAAATTTATTTTGGAGTGTGTCTGCATTGTAATCCAAGTTCATTTCAATTTGTTTATGTTATGTTATTAGCACGTTGCCGTGCAAAGAGTTCCTCTCCACAAAATCTGTCTAATTGTAGTTCTATTAAACACATTTTACTAATATTAAACCACTAGGTATGTGTTACTTTTTTAATAGATGGCAAATTAGAACAAATTAAAATGTTTTTCCAATCAAATATCCTGTTTTTAGGGTTTTGTCAGAGGGTTAGAACAAATTAATATTTTTTTGTTCATTTCAATGGGAAACGTTTATTTGAGTTGCCAAAAAATCAACACACGAGCTCAGTCCCGGAACGAATTAAGCTCATATCTCGAGGTTCCCCTGTAACTCCTCCGCAACTGTAGCTCCTCCCCATACCCTGAGCACTGGTGACCACCATCCATTCAGGCATTTGGCCACCCCATAGAGCAGAGTGTCAAAGTCAAGCTGGATCCATTTCAATCATGTGCTCACCAAAATAATGCGGCCACTATTAACCAGTGTGACGGGTGGCTGAAAATAACCACGGGTGACTCCAGGACTCTCACGTGTCCCCCATGTTATATTTGGTTTAATGCATCCCTTAGTGAAAGCTATCAAATTAGAGATGCAAATGCCCCTTATGGGCCCAATGACACCGTTTACTAAGGCTGGAATACACAAATGATGAGAAAAGGCCGGACAGTGACGACTCATGGCATTGCCACCAGCCATTTCTCGGAGAAGTGGCGCACATAAATAATAAAGAAGGAAAAACGACCTGATGATGATTTCCCATGAGAGCTGTGAATGACTGCATAGCAGGCAAAAAAAATTGCAATGAAATGCTATCATGAATACTTCATCAATTTGACTGGTCCTTGTCCAGGGCAAAGATTGGGTTTACCCCAATAAAGTATACGACGACTATCTACTATTATTAATGTGTCAAAGTGGCGGCCCGGGGGCCAAATCTGGCCCGCTGTATCATTTTGTGTGGCCCGGGAAAGTGAATCATGAGTGCCAACTTTCTGTTTTAGGATTAAATTAAAATGAAGAGTATAGATGTATATTAAATGTCATTTTTCCCCCTTTTAAATCAATAATTGTCGTTTTTGAATCCATTTTTTCTGTTTTTAGTTCAAAAATCATTTTGTAAAATCTAAAAATATATTTAAAAAAAGCTAAAATAAACATTGTTTTAGATCTATAAAAAAATGGAATATTCAGGGCTTTTAATACAGTTCTTTTAATCCATTTATTTTAAAAAATCGATATATTATATCTAAAATGGTCCGGCCCCACATGATATCGAGTTGACGGTAAAAAAAATATCTATAAAAAAATGAATATTCAGGACTTTTGATCCATTTATTTAAAAAAAATCTAAATATTATATCTAAAATGGTCCAGCCCACGTGAAATCAAGTCTAACACCCTTGCAGGCTTTCAGTTTGGATATTATGGTCCATCTTTAAGACCCTTATAGTCATGGGGTGTGGGCATTAAAAAAAACCTCAACGGACTGCTTACTATCTCTGCAGACACTAAGATCATTGGTTGAAATTCCAGGCATGATCCACAAGGTTACAAAGACATACATTGTCCCTGTCCTTCGAGTCAAATTCTAGCATATAAAGCATGCACTGCGTTCTTAGAAATTGCTTACAATAAAAAGTCCAATAAAAAAGGGATATTGGTATACTTCTCTTAGTAGGAATTTCACTGATTGATAAATACATTACCCAAAATGAAGTATTTTCTGTTTTGTTTTTGTTTTGTTTGCATTATTGATTTACATAACTTTTTACGCCAGCTCGGCTTATGGCCCCGATAAGGTTCCGTGGAACATTTCAAACGCTTTTTGTTTGGTTAGCACTCCAAAATACACACATACAGGCACAGGTTATCGTAGGATGGAGGAGATAAACAGTGGAAAGTTCACTGCAAGCCAAGGTCATGTTGCCATGTGTGACAGGGAATAAATGTGGAAAGTCTGAACTCCACAATTGGACATGCGTAAACTTTGATCTGACTTTGTTTTCATCTTCTTAACCTATTTTTCTTCCCCCTGCATGAAGCATAACCTTACTATAATCAACCAAATACACTTGCAATATATTATTTGGTTGTAATGAAATCCTAATAACCAATGCAGCCCCTTTTTGGAGTAGATTTTCTGTGCTAAGCATGCTAGCATGCTAACCAAAACAACAATTGAATTCATTTAAACAATGCATTCCGGTTAAGTTTTATTATTCACAAGATTCAGCACAAGGAACTTCAATTCTCAACTATTGGTTGTTCAAACATTAGAAGATTTGAGAAATTATTTCATTTAAGAAAGACATTTTGCACAATTAAACCTAGGCAACCATTGTTACTGACAAGTACATGTTGATTTGTGTTGTTGAGTGGTATGGCATACAGAACATTTAGGCTACACACCCTCCAGGACAAAGAACAGTGACATAAACCGTCATGTTTATGAGTAATTTGCTATGGCTTGTTAACAAAATGAGCTTTTATTTTCCAACCAGACTGCGTGTCTCTTACTGCAGACCTGCATAGGGGCGGGTAGAGGGGATACAAATAAAAGGGGAGGGCAACCCAAAATTGCCGCCACGTGCACTCAAATGTCTACTTTTTTACAACAACTTTGACCTGATTGGCCAGCGCAAAGATCTGTGTATTTTTATACGAGACCTGATTGGTTGCCGCCTCTTAGTGTATACTGAAGTAGCGCGAATCTCCCAGACAAGATTCCTGCGCGTCTCGTACTATGAGAAAGTAGTTCCTTGATGCAAATGGTTTTTACACCCATATTTACGAGTAAGAATATGTTTTATTTATACGTTTGGTGAGGGCAGCGTGTTTATACGCGTGTTTGGTGTTGGGAGGGGTTTAAGCAGATCTATTTGAGCGAAACGGTCGAGCAGTATTGGCGGCGGAAGGATATGTAACGTCTCACTGCGCGTCAAAATATTGGCTCTGGGAGACCGCGTCAAAGCTCAGACAGCGGCAACTCCTCAGGATATCAACACACAGCCGAGGATCTTTTCATCTACTGAACTCGCGTGCGATTCCAGTTAAGTCAGGAATCGACGCGCGTTATTTCTTCGGACTATCCCTTTTTCGTCGGCAGCACTTTATCTCACTTTCATGTTGGTTTTTGGTTACCGGTGTGCGACTTCACTGTCGTGACACGAATTGGACGGGCGCGGTGCGGCCGGGTTGGCGCACTCCAAGACGGTTCACACCACTATTTAGACGGCGCCCGAAACCCTTCAGAGTCATTTCTTAGAAACCTCAACTTGACTGCCTTTTGGATAACACCTGATTTTTTTTGTACGTTTCTTTTCTTTTTTCTTTTTAATATGTTGCTCTCAAAGTTAGGGTCATTCTCTCATATTTGCAACCCGTCGAGCATGGACCTACCGGGGAAATTACAGCTTCAAACGGGTAGGTAACTCGTCTAAGAGTTGAAAGAGGTTAACGGTTGAGAGTTGACCGCTTAGTCTTGGAAGTCATTTTTTGGATTATTTTTCCGCAAAACAGTCAGAGTGGAGATTGACCCATTCGAGAACTTGTACCAGGTGGGCCCGGTGCTTGGGAGCGGAGGCTTCGGCACCGTGTACGACGGCAACAGAGTCTCTGACGGGACGCCGGTGAGTCGTGCGCCGGTGGTACGGAAATACTAATTGGACCGTTTGAATCAGGGATTAACTCATTATTTTTATGTTTTTTCTAACAGGTGGCGATTAAACATGTCGCCAAGGAAAGAGTAACCGAATGGGGCTCATTGGTAAGTTATTTTTTTTATTTTTAATGTGTTGTTGAAAGGCTTTAAAGCGGTTTTTTTTAAATGGGGTTTATTTTTTCGGCTTTAATAGAACGGAACCATGGTCCCTCTGGAAATTCTCCTCCTGAAGAAGGTTGGCTCATCTTCCCGTGGAATTATCAAATTGCTGGATTATTTTGAGTGCGCCGATGGCTGGCTCATGGTTATGGAGAGGCCGGAGGCCGTCAAGGACTTGTTTGACTACATAACCGAGAAGGGCGCCCTAGCCGAGGACGAAGCCAGGGGCTTCTTCCGCCAAGTCCTGGAAGCGGTGCGACACTGCTACAATTGCGGTGTGATACACCGAGATATTAAAGACGAAAACCTGCTGGTGGACACCCGAACCGGGGATCTTAAGCTTATCGACTTCGGTTCCGGAGCCATACTCAAGGACACAGTCTACACCGACTTTGACGGTAAGCGTTTAGCTTGTTTTGGGTGAGGGGGTTTGCCCTTGATGTTAGGTGCTATTTTCAGGCGCGGAGGCGTTCGCTAATGGTGTATTTTGAGATAGAGAGAGGGGGGCGGAGGGATATCCTGACGTTATTAATACATAGTTCCACGCAATGCATGACGCACGTTTGTTTTGTTTTTTGGTGCTTTATGGGCTTTGAAGGGTGGCCACGATACGGCGTAAATCGGAGTGCCACGTAACGTGTTTGTTGTGAAACCTGAGCGGAGGCGTCACATGATGGGATCACGTTTCCTTCTCTGTTTTGGTCAGAAGGGAAGGCAGGGGAGTAGCTAGTTTGTTGTGATACTATATGCAGTAGCCATTCATGCGCTGTCAATCATCCCAGTTCAAATGGATTGGACGTATGCTTGTGATAAACACGCTTTAGAGGTGTTGACTTGATTTGATGCCTGTCATTGTCAATGGTACTGATTTTTTTTTTGTGTTTTAAAGGGACCCGTGTGTACAGCCCACCAGAGTGGATCCGTTACCACAGATACCATGGCCGATCTGCCACGGTGTGGTCGCTCGGCGTGCTGCTTTTCGACATGGTCAACGGCGACATTCCCTTCGAGCAGGACGAGGAGATCCTCCGGGGGTGCCTGTTATTCAGAAGAAGGGTTTCACTTGGTGAGTTGGAGCCAAATATTTTGTCGCCCCCTAGCTGCGGTGAGGTGTGGTGACGTTCTCGAAGCTTGTTGTGTATGACGATGTTTTTTAAATCTATTTACAATTTTTTAAAGGGGTTAACCTATTTCTCTTACATTGTGTTTGTTTTATTTTAAATAATTCAAATTGGTGATTTTTTTCCAATTTTAATTATGAGAGAAAATGTTGCATTATTTTCAGAGACTTTAATTATTATTTTTATTTACAAATCGCATTATAAACCATGCTAATTTATTAATTTAAAATATTTCCTGAATTCCCCACTTTGGTTATTAATTTAAAAAAAATGTAATGAACAATCACAACACTTATTGGAACATTTTTAAAATTCTACAAATTCTTCTCCTTTATGGAATGTCTTTTGATCCCCACAGATTGCCAGAAACTGATCAAATGGTGTCTTGCCCTGCGGCCTTCCGACCGGCCCACACTGGAGCAGATCTTCGACCACTCTTGGATGCATACCTCCGCCGAAGCGCCCGAAATTGACCCCGAAGAAGATGAAGATGATGATGAAGAAGAAGAACCCGTCGAGGGCGACATTCGCCTGCGGACCACCGCCAACGATTCCTCTTCGAGCACAACCTCTAGCAAGGAGAGCTTTTAAAAAAAGCCTCTTGCGAAGACCTATTTTTTGGATGGTGGCGAAGCCCCCTTTTTTGATGGTGGCGAAGACCCCTTTTTTCTTTTGGTGGTGGCGGGGCAGACTTTTGGCCCAGCTGGCTGTTCAATGGCCATGGACATGTTCTGTTCAGCAACTGTTGTTGCTTAATCTTACGCCCCCCACACCACCTCCTTTCCTCTTTTCGTTCACATACAAGGGAAACTTTTTGATGCTGGGATGGTCTTACCAGCATTTTTCCCTGTCTCTAATTTGTTTTTGTTATAGGCTGGTTCATGAAAAAGCCTTCCTATTTGATAAATGGCTGCTCTCATAGAGCTATGGATAAATCTTTGTTTTTTTTTTTTTAATGTTAAAATGTTTTAATTTTGGAGTGCCTTTTTTTGGAACGCTATTTTTTTTTTCCCTGGGGGCTTTTTCATCTCAACTGTTGTTGTTTTTTTGTCGGCCTTGACCGACAAGCCAAGTTTGCCCCCAGCGGAGAGATCAGTTCAGCTCATGCGAGCATTAAGAGAGGAGAGAATGGAATACTTGAAACACATCACTCTTCAAAGCTGCTCACTCACTCACTCTCTAGCCTGAACAGGTGGTTTTTTTGGGGAGGGGGGACTGGATCCTGTCTTTTTCTGAATGTCTTCAACATGTTAACACACATAGACACGCATACATACACATATACACACACATTCATCGACTTGTATACCCCGTTCTGCCTTTCTCTTGTTCTCCTGCTCTGTTGTTGCGAGGCTGTTTTTTGCCTCCCGCCATTTCACTGCTCGACATGTCACGCCCCCCATCCCCGGACCCCATCCGTGGGATGTGAAATGCACAATCAATGCAATATTCATCACCTATTGTGTTTTTTTTCTTTTTTTTGGCAAATATTGTACAGTTGTGTTCAACCTCTTTTAGTGTGTTTTTTTCCCTTCATTTGCATTTAATTTATTTATAAACGTGTAGACATTCCACATTCGGTGGTTATTTATTTTATTTATTTTCTATGCTTACTCCCTTCCCTTTAAAAAAGATTTCTGTTGCATATCCTACTTGGCCTTTAGTTTGCATTCCTAACTTATTTTTTTACATATCGACAATTTTTTGTTTTCTTTCTTTTTGTTTTTTTCTTTTTTAGGTTGCGGCGGATGCACTGACAGTTGTCGATGTTAAGCAGAATAAAACAAGTTTACTTAAATTTGAAAGCATTTTGAATGTTATTTACTATTTTGGAATTTGAATCCAACTTATTTCTGTACATTCAAGTTTTTTGGGAAGTTAAACAGTTCTAGTTTTCACACAGCCTCACCATATTCGACACCTTTGAGCTTACTGTTGCCACTCGGGGCTCCAAAGGATGGATATTGCTATTTTTTTTATACTAAATTTTCAATTAAAGTCCCACTTTTATGTACTGAAAGAACTTGTGGTGTGTGTTCATTTCAAAGACCTTCAAATGAAAGAACAATGTTAACTAGAAAAGTACTTGTAACATTTTTTTTGACCTATGTATATTTTGTGTTTGCATGGTGACCCCTGCACTGGAGTGTGTTGCCTTCAAGTGTAACGCCAGAACGTAGGACAAATCAACATCCCGCTCACCAAGTCACTTTTCATTGCAATAACAGTGAGTATGCAAAGCAATTCTGGCAATTTCAAGACACTTTTTTTGTAGGTGACAAGTCGCCAGACACAAGAGGAAGATGCCAGATGGACTCCAGGGACCCCGGTGGGCGCAGATGGGCCGGTGGGTGTCAACCCACACGGCCAGCACGGTCAGTGTGCAGCGCCGAGAACAGGAAAAGAGAGCGATACTACACTTAACACTAGCCTCTTTGTTTTTCTCAATGTATGAGCGTCCATTAGTCTGACCCTGCTTTAAGGACACGATGCTATGAGAATCTGGGACTTGGCAATTTGGCAAAATGTGTCCTTGTACTCAAAGTTACGTTACAAAAACAACTTTTTTTCCCCTAATCAAAACACCCTTGATGTCCCTGACATGGTCACGTCACGGAAGTAACAGGCACAGATGGTACTGATTGATTGTCATCACGATTGAGGTCCAGGTAGTTACTATTCGTATTTATCGACTTATTCCCTTAACTAGGACAAAATATCATTTTTGCATGACGTGTTTGACTACTTGTACAGGACATATTAATAAAACGCGTTCAATAAGTTGCGCAGGAACGGCGTTTGTGCACGTACTAGTATTAGCAACAATGCAACGTTATTGCAGCACTTGAACTGATTCATGAGCAGACGTCTATCTTAATATTGTTTTATCTTTTTTATTCTTTAATCCTCTGTGTGAAACAGCCACTTGTGGGTCATTTTTGCATGGATGCACTTGTGGATCATTCGTGCTTTGATGCCACGCTGTTTACGTTTGGATGTCACTTGGTGTAATTGATTTTGTTTATGTGTCATGTAGCTCCAAATACAAAGTAATTGCACCAAAGTTCGGCTTAAAAAGCCGTAACTAACAAAACAAGGGTTCATAGATATGTACCTGGTCGCAGTATGCCCATCTTTGCCAAAAGCTGTCCAAATCGAACTTAGCCATTATCTATAATTCTCGTTAATATTCTATTGCAATATCATAGTACATAACAGTACACCCTTTCTTGTGTTAGTTAGTCTATAAAAGACACTGTCAAATCTTTTCTAATGTGTGAAATCTTGTTTTCCAGTGCAATAAACATAAGCATGGTGCCTTTTGGTGAGCACAACCAGAAGTCGACCTCTTAAGAACAAATTGTGAGTATGTTTTTGTATGTCTTCATACAAGTGCAATGGTCTCAAAAGTCAACCTTTTAAACTGTCAACTTTACTGGATGTTGTGTATCATCTCTTATAGTTTTTGTTGCTGTGTTGATGCTTACTGCTCAATTTTGTAGGCCTCCTGCTTGTTCCTGATGTTCATTAAAAAACTACACTAATGCCAACAGAGGACCTGGCTAGTAAGCTGGAGGGAACCCGCTGCTTACTGTGAAGGAACTCTTTGTTCTGTGGAACACCGTGTATCTACGCTGTAAACATGGTAAGTGCAAGCGTACACGGAGACAAAATGTCGAGGCGTTTTTTTTATGAGGGCACATGTTAAAGCACAAAGAGATCTTTGGGAGATTCAAAAGAACAGCAACAACAACAACACATTTGGTCATTAGAGCTTTGCCTTTTATGGCCAATCATCAAACCTGCCTACCATGCCTCTAAATTGCTCCACTGTGGCATTTTCCAAAACTTGATTAAAAGTCAGGCACGTAAAACTAAAAAAAAAAAGTTGCCATGAAAATTTGTTTGTTTTGCACACTGCTTATACTCACTAGGGTCCGCCATGCCATGACAGTATGAAACAAACCCATTTATTCATCACGTATTGTTGTTGCTAACAGTCCAGGTTCGCCAATTTTCTTTCCGATAATCCGACGTTTGACTGACGAATGTTCGAGAAGAGAAAAAATGTTTAAAGCAAGTGTGTCAAAGTTGCGGCCCGGGGGCCAAATCTGGTCCGCCGCATCATTTTGTGTGGCCCGGGAAAGTAAATCATGAGTGCAGACTTTCTGTTTTAGGATCAAATTAAATCAAAGAGTAAAGATGTATATTAAATTTCCTGGTTTTCCCTCTTTTAAATCAATAATTGTAATGTTTAAATCATTTTTTCTGTGTTTTTAGTTCAAAAATCATTTTGTAAAATGTAAAAATATATAAGCTAAAATAAAAATGAGTTTTAGATCTATAAAAAAATGAATATTCAGGGATTTTAATCCAGTGCTTTTAATCCATTTATAAAAAAAAATCTAAATATTACATCTAAAATGGTCCGGCCCACATGAAACCGAGTTGACGTTAATGCATCCCGCGAACCAAAGCCGAGTCTGACACCCTTGGTTTAAAGAGCAAAATCTGGTGTTCCGTCTATGCTGACGATTAAAGGGCTAGCGTTAGCCACAGGTATGGAGCAGCCACTTGTGGTTGAGTACAGCAACCAAGAATGTATGGGAGTGTTACAACTGTACTTTCACCATGAGAACATATGACCGTTGAGAGCCTGGGAATTTCTTTGAACTCAAAAGGAAGGTACAGTTGGCTTTCCAAGAATGTTTGGGAACTTAAATGCTAAATTCCCCAAAAACTCAGTAGTAGTTTGTCCTGAAAGTACTGGAATAGCCTTTAAAAAAAAAATAAGGGTCCCAAAGGTCTTGAGTCATTCAATATTCCCCATGAAGAAATTCACAACGCTTTAGTCTTCTTAAAGAAACAAACAAAAGAATGAAAGAAGCTAACTATGGAACATTGCGATCCGGTTGCGATGCGGTCACAGTTTCGCCAACCTCAAAGTCTTTGAATTGGAAGAAATAGGAGAATGTTTCGCACCCTCGGGCACATCAATGCGTCAATTGTTTCGGCTACTTAGCATCAGTTTCACTATAAAACTGTTGTCAGACCAACACAAGGGGAAAAATGTTATGATTTAAACAAACTGACGTTGATGTTTTCTAGTGACTGCAGTCATTGTGCTGGCGGTGTAGGCTAATGTTAGACTCCTCCTGTGTTGTTTACCTGTGGCTGCGTAGCCATGGTGATGGCCGCAGTCATCCTAGTGATTATGTTACAACTAGGACAGCCATTTCCCAGACACGGGGGGGTAAACATGTAGGGAAGAACGGGGTTGGTTGATGGTCATTTGCTGGAACTTTAACACCAAAGGGTGTTTGTTGTTTTGCAAAAATAGCAATTGAAGATCTGTATTGTCTTGACAATTGAATTTAGGTGGGAAACGTGGTGTGGGTGCCAACAGAAAGTTCATTGTAGGTGTTGACTTAGTACAGAATAGTAATAATGATTTAATATTAATGAATAAAAATCGGGCTTTTTAAAATAAAAATTGAATTTAAAACATGAATAGAAGAAAGATGATCTGAGCCGTTTCTGTTCATTAAAAAAAAACACAAGTATGTTTTTTTTTTAAACAGACAATTTGGACAAATATTCACGATCAAATAATTAATTCCCATACTACCATTGATGCCAAT
This sequence comes from Stigmatopora nigra, assembly GCF_051989575.1. Lineage (NCBI taxonomy): Eukaryota > Metazoa > Chordata > Actinopteri > Syngnathiformes > Syngnathidae > Stigmatopora > Stigmatopora nigra. The sequence continues at coordinate 3,945,694 of NC_135530.1, forward strand.
GCATCTAATAACATTAATAACAATAATGATAATGATGATGATATATTGATGATGTTGTTGATGCTGATGTTGATGTTCATCAATGATAATGATGATGATAATGATGATGATGACGATGATGATGACGAAGACTAACGATGATGATGATGATGATGATGATGATGATGATGATGATGATGATGATGATGATGAAGACTAACGATAATTATAATAATGATGATGAGGATGATGATAATAATATTGATGATGATTATAATAACGACAATGATAATATTGATGATGATAATGATGCTGATGATGTTAATGATAATGATGATAATGATGATAATGATGATGATGATAATGATGATGATGATAATGATGACAATGATAATGATAGTGATGATAATGATGATGATGATAATGATGATGATGATAATGATGACAATGATAATGATAGTGATAATGATAGTGATGATAATAGTAATAATAATGATAACAGTAATAATTCTGATAATGACAATGATAATGATGATAATGATAATGATAGTGATAGTGATAGTGATAATAACAACAAAAAAGTTACATTTACAAAGCTACCGTTTTAATTCTCTCGCTGTCAGTTCAGCCTTTAGTTGTCACTTCAATTGTTTTTCCAACTGACAGCGATTAGCTATCAGACAAGATGTCAAAGTTGACTTCCGGACTCAATTTGAATGTTGTGTTGAACGATGGCTCGCCGCGCAAGAAATCCCGCAGCTCAGGCGAATGCTCCGGCTTTATCGAAGCAAGTAAAGCGCATCACGACCTAGCAGAGGAACTCGTACTCGGGCCTAACACAACTAGGTCATCATAACACACACGCACGCGCTAAAGTACAAACACGGTTGTGTTTGCGAGTAGGAGGTTGGCGCTCTTGCCCCACTTTTGTAAGGCACGTAATAAAGATAGGGAAGCGTGGACTAATTATGATAGCACTGTAGTAACCTTGCACAATTCGTCGATAGAAGGACAATAACGCTTGGTTTTTCATAAAGATGGAAACAATATAATGCGATTATGCTTTACTGGCAGTTTGTTTGCAAAGGGACCAATAGAAGCACCTTTCTTATAACATTGGATGATAACATCTGGTACACAACATCCAGGAAAGTTGACAGTTTAACGGGTTGACTTTTGAAACCATTGCACTTGTATGAAGACATTCAAAAACAATTGGTTCTTAGGGGTTGACTTCTGGTTGTCTTTTCTCTTTCACTAAACTCACCAAAAGGCACTTTGCCTATGTTTATTGCATTGGAACACAAGATTTTACACATTAGAAAAGATTTGACAATGTGTTTTATTGACTAACTAACACAAGAAAGGGTGTACTGTTATGTACTACGACATTGTAATAGAATATTCACGAGAATGTGAGATAATGGCTAAGTTCGATTTGGACAGCTTTTACAGTACAACGTGACCTATCTATGAACTCATAAAAGCCAAATATGGTTGAAGTCTTGTTAGTTTTGGCGTTTTAAGATGTACTTTGGTGCAATTACTTTGTGTTTGAAGCTACATGACACATCTTATTTTCAAAGAAAGGCTATCCATCAATGGGACTGTTTAATATAAATAAAATCAATAATACCAAGTGACACCCAACTGTAAACAGTGTGGCATCAAAGTACGAATGACCCAAAGGTGGAGGATTAAAGAAAAAAAAAGTTAAAAGTATATTAAGATAGACGTCTAGGGTCATGAATCAGTTAAAGCACTGCAATAATGTAGTAATTTTGCTTATATTAGTACGTGCACAAACGATCTGCAATTCTATATTAAAGCTAGTCGTTTAGTGTTGTTCCTAAGCTAATGTTGTTGAGTTTTTAAACTTTTACAGATTTTAACATAAAATAGCTTGTAAAAGGCAGATAATTCATTGGGATTTTTTTGGGGTTAAAAATTGTGTTTTCGTAGGACATTTTTGTATTCGTAGTATTTATCAAAGCATAAGTAATCCATAGTTTTGAAGCCAATGTCCAAAATCATCAGAGAACATCCAAAGCAGCCAAATTCAAAGCATCTCCACTTTTCTGACCTTTGACACCATTACCCCCAAATTTAATCTACCTATCCTTAGTTTTCACCTTTACATTACAAACATTTCCAGTACATTTCCAGGATAATTAAGACTTTTCCTGACTTTTCTTAACGATCCAATGACCTGCTTTGTATCATTTCATAGCCTTCTTCCTTTTGAATGTAAGCAAGTAGTGTAAGAACTCAAAAATAGATTGCGAGAAAGGTGATCCGATCAATAAAATATGCCCGAAAGGCTTCCTCGGAGTTGTAATTTCTTTCCCAGGCAAAGCACAAACTAGTGGCTGAGATCCAAACGTGGGTGGCGAGGCATTCAGGTAGATGTCAAAGGTCATGAGGACTTGGTTACTCAACAAACCATGACAGTCCTGCTTCTGCCCAGGGACACGTTTATTCACGTTTTGCGTCTCATCGGATTATCCGCGGCCAGGGCGTCCCAGAAGGTTACGACTATCGAGTGACTGTCGTCATATGTCACGTCCGCGTCCGGACCGTTTCCATTGTGCGTAAACAATGTGCTTAATCTCGTCAATTTGTGTTGGCAGATAGGCGAAGAGGCAATGGCGGGCCCGGCGTTATTGCGACCTTTAAAATGATACGGGCCACCGTCTCGGTGAGGTCATCGTGGTTGTTCAATTAATTTGTTGCCACCCGAGTGACGTCATCTTTGGTCAACAACAGGGGCTAGAGACGGTGGTTTGCAAAAGATCCAGCTGTCACTGAATATACAGATGACATCTCAGAGAGGCAAATTTACCCACTGCGTACATCGTTTTTAGAACACCTGCTCATCCGCAACAATTCCAATTAAGCCGTCTGTCTCCGGGTTCTTTTTTCCAACTCTTTTAAAGCACTTTTAGAATCTTCAAGCTCAAATATTAAGAATGTGGATAGGTCAGAAATGATCTAAACAAAAAAAAACATCTATTTTCCTTAGCATTTTTTGTCATCATTAGCTTGAGAAATCACAATTTGACAGTGATCAGTAAAGTGCATTTTGCATGTTGTCATAGTTTTTGGTATCCTGCGCTATTTGGCTGGTAATACCTAGATCTTTCTAATAGTTCTAGTGCATTGTTCTTTAAAATAAATAAATAAATAAATACAGATATACAGTGGTACCTCAAGATACAAGCTTAATTCGTTCCAGGACAGCTCGTATGTCGATTTTCTTGTAATCTCAAACCAATGTTTCCCATTGAAATAAACTAAAAACAAGTTAATTAGTTTCAACCTTCTGAAAAAAACACCCAAAACAGAATATTGGATTGGAAAAAATGTTTTATTTGTTCTAATTTGCCATCTATTCACAAATAAACACATAACTAGTGGTTTAATATTACTAAAATGTGTTTAATAGAACTTAAATTAGACAGATTTTGCAGAGGTTAGAGAGAAGAGGGGGACTTTTTCGCACGGTAACATAACAAACATATTTAAATGAACTTCGATGCAGACACACTCAAAAATAAGTTTAATCAAACTTAACACTAAACTTCATTCTAATTTAATTTGACATTTTGATACCTTTCTTCTCCCGGGGAAAAAAAAACCTTCATATCTCGAATTGCTCGTATGTCGAGGTACCACTGTACTCCAAAATATTAATCACCAGCATTTGTTTGGTCTATTCTTCTGCAAAGTCTATGGCCAGGGCAACTAATGATATGACTGAATAAAAACAATTGTTTGGATAAAAAAGCATGGCAGTGGTCTAAACTAGCAATACCAGCAAATTAGTTCTTAAAGGTTACCATTTGTCAGATCAACTCATCTTCACTCTGTCTCCCCATTTGAATTTCCATTGAACTAAAGTACTTCAAGATATATATAAATATATACACACTTAGTTGATGTAGAGTTTTACCCAGCGGGCTTTTAGAGAGGAGGGGCATGGACAAAGGGGGTTCAATAGTAGGCCAGAGCACAAATGCCGGTCACCTTAAGCTTAGGGCTAATAAGATAGCGTCTTGGACTGTATAGGTCACTCATATGCAGATTTATTATGGTCACGGTCGATTATTCGTCTTTGAATGCACTCAAGCGTGAAGCATCGGTGGGTAGTGGCGTCTAATGAGAAAGCAAGTTTTCCCCCAGTCAAACTGTCATCCAGTGTGACTTAAAATATAGCCTCTTAAAAAGATATATAAAGCATCACTCTTCTATCCAGCGCCACTTTTATGAGTTGTTCTTTCATTGTCTTAGCAAGTACTTTAGTTCCAGTAAAAAGAAAAAAAATGTTCCATGCAAGACTTAACTTCAAGTGCTTTGTCAGTCAGTGACATTTATTGCTTGGCAGAAGTTGATTTTTCCAATAAAGTCGATTTTGATAGTGTCCATTACAAGGCTTATATCGTATAGCAAATCGCTTTGACTGTTGGGCGTCATGACGTGCTATTTTTTTTTTTTTTACACATGTTTGTCCTGCTCCTGTTGCCCGTGCCGGCTAAAAATAGGCTCGTAGCCTTTCGCTCAGTGTGTTGTTTAATTATTCAACAGCTGGAAAAGGCTAAACTGCTATGACTGCCGGGTTTTCCAGTGCGTGTCACTTTTTCATTTGCTTGCCACTGGAAGATATTATCTGCTAGCCGTCCCCCCCCCCCCAGCCATCTGAATTAAGATCTGTAGCTGCAAGCTGAATAACATCCCACGTCACTGAAGTAAGAGCGTGACGTTTTTTTTTATTTTTTCCATATTTCCCAAAGCATTTATTGGCTAAAGTTTACACTGTCTCCATACACATTCAATGCTATGCCTCATAATACAGTGATACCCTGAGATACGAACTTAATTCGTTCCGTAACTGAGTTCGTATGTCAATATTCTCGTAACTCAAACTAATTTTTCCCACTAAAATGAACTAAAAACAAATTAATTTGTTCCAACCCTCTGAAAAAAACACCAAAAACAGGATATGGGATTGAAATTTTCTTTTATTTCTTCTAATTTCGCCATCTATTAAGATAGTAACACATAACTAGTGGTTTAATATTACTAAAATATGTTTAATAGAACTAAAATTAGACTTTTTGCACGGCAACACGCTTTTGTAACATAACAAACAAATTTAAATGAACTTGGATTACGATGCAGACACTCAAAAATAAGATCACGTCACCATCCTTTAAAATAAAAGTCAATCTTAGTGTAGCTCCCCTCATTTACAGTTGGGTAGAGCAACAGGCCTGCACGTATTCAGTTGGCGAGTTCATTCGGGTCGGCGCTTGGCATCATCCATAAAAGCCGTTTGCTCTCTCACACACACACACACACACACACACATGCACACACACACACAAATGCACGAACCCCTCTGAACCCCCACCGGACCACGTAAACAGCGAGGCACGCCTGGAATGCCCACGTGCATTGACAGACGAGTTTTTGTGCCACCGGTGGCATTTGCTTGGTTAATCACCTCGGCGTCCATTGTTATTGCACAGGCCAGGGGCGGGGCTTCCTCCCTCCACTGAAAGAACCTATGAGCATCAGCAACATACTTGGTGGCTTTTATCAAGGGGTTATGGGATGTAAGGGAGCTAAAGCTGTAATCTGGCAGTTGGAGAAAGTGCCATCGTTGTCACGTATCAGGTCCTTTCTGTAGGTCTTCGGTTTTTTAGGGCTCCCTGTTTTGAATTTGAGGGTATTGGGTATTTTTTTTACTTCTAAGTTGGTGTCTTTGGTGTCTTCGTTAGTTAATTTTGGTCAAAGACACCCCTGGGAGTACCATTTAGGCCCATCTGTCTTCTGCTTGTTTCGTGGGCGTTAAACACTTGTTAGATTCTCCATCTGAGAGACAACTACGACATATGGTTCTCCAGAAAGAATCCAAAGCATGTTAGTGTTTTTTTCAGGTTCAGTGAAGGGATTGGTTGAGGAGTAGAGGGTAGAGATTGGACCCAGGTGCAGGAAGGCACAGTTGCAGGTGGTACTTAAAAAAACATGTGTTTTTCTTCTTCTTCTTTCATTAGCAGTTTTCTATTCCGAAAGTAAAACTTTGACAGACATTATTAGCTCAGGTGATGTCAGCAGCAAGTTAATGTAGTTTCATCCTCAGAAGGACTGGATAGAATTGGAGTCAATTCAATTGAAGGCTTTTATTGTTATTATACAAGTGAGGTCAGTAGGTCCATCTGAGGTCCAGGTGTTTTTGGGAGATGTTCAGTGCCAAGTTGTTGAGATGTATAAATAATCACTAAATAGTTATAGATAAATAAGTGGTTAGCATAATAAATATGTAGTATAAGTAGTACAGTGTTCCCTCGGTTATCGCGGTTAATGGGGACCGTGACCACCCGCGATAAGTGAATTTCCGCGAAGTAGGGATTCCCCTTCAAAAATGCTTAATTTGAATTTAATTCCAAAAAAAATATTATTTTTAAAAAAAAAATATTTAAAATTTTTATTTTTTTTACATTTTTTTTCCCCCCGGGTAGAAAGAGTGAAATTCATGTTATAACAAAAAAAACTGTAAAATATGTTGTTTCAATGTAATATTTGTATTTTTTTTTCCAAAAGAAATCCGCGAAGCTCTGATTCCGCGGTAGCTGAACCGCAAAGTAGCGAGGGAACACTGTAGTAATAGGCCTTGATTAGGTCCTCGGTGCAGCACTCAAGTTGAGTATGGACACTGTAGGTAGGGGACAGTTGATGGTGCAGTGATGATCACATGTCAGTCTCAAAGTGAATTACACCTAAAGTAAAGACTGTTTTATACTGATTCCATTTTTCATCTCTTTGGCTTTTTTTTAATCACAAACCACCTGGTCGGGTGTGTAGTGTTGACAGCACAATCCCCAAATTTTCCTCCACAGCCGTTGTATCAACACAACAAGGCTATTGTGTTTCTTTCCGTGTGACATAGCCAGGTGGGTGTGTAGGAAAAAAAATACTCCACAACACACACATTGTTTCATCTGCAGGGCAGGTGTGTGTGTGCAAATGTGTTACAAAACACAAATTTGTCCCAAACAAGGCTTTGAGATCATTCCCACTTTCCCATAATCTTCCAAGTCAGTCGGGGTGGTTCCCCCCCTTCAGTTGAACAGAGTCACTAGTGTCCGGTGGAGGAGCAAGGTGACGCCAGTCGGCTACACTGAGGCTGTTGTTCAAAGAAGTGGACTAGTAGAAGTGTAGGGGGGCAGGGTTAAGGGCAAGGGAATGTGCTGGCGGCCATGGCAGGAATTTGAGGGGCGCTTCAAGATTCAGTTTGAAGGAGAGGACGCCATTCAGGCGCTAGACCAGGGGTGTCAAACTCCCTTTGGTCTGCGGGCCGAATACAGCTTCATTTGAGATCAAGCGGGCCGGACCAGTAAACTCATTGCAAAATGACATAGAACTAACAATAAGCCCACTTTTTTCCCCCTTTGTATTAGTCACTAATACTAATAATTAGTGCAAAGAATGAGTAAATTATCAAAATGTTTATTAAAAGAATCCTTTTACATTATGAACAATATATTATGAACAAGAGAATAACATAAGAACATAAATAAATGTTGTCTGCACGTACTAAAACACTGCTCCCTATCGGATAATACAAGAACTACAAATTTTAAAGAAAATTCATATTTTTTTATACAATGCAGCTTTCTTCCCCGGGCCGTACCAAACCACCAGACGGGCCGGATCCGGCCCGCGGGCCGTATGTTTGACACCCCTGCGCTAGAATCAGCGCATGTCAGTGTGTGTGGGTTAGGGTTACATCTGCTACCAGTTAGCCTCCTGCCCTGTGACTTGCAGTACCCCCTCCTTTAGCTAGTAAGTACATAGTAGCATTCTGTCAGAGCCATGTGGGGCTCAGAAAGCAACATTTTCCCTCTTGGTGGGAGCTCAAGCACCCTGTACTGGAGTAATAGTCCAATTTTTTTGATAAAAGTTTTGTAATAAGCTCCTTGTCGTAGGCGGAGGTGAAAGTTCACATCTTTTAGTCCGAGTCAGCTATTGCTGGAAGGAATTATGACTTGGGTGAAAGTCAGTCCGAGGGATGCGGGACTGGGCTTGACTCCATCTGGCAGCACCTGCCGTTTCTTTCAAAACCGGTCGTTGCTGGGATGTAAAAGCTGTGTTCTCCACTAAATGTGACTCTTTCTTGGGTGTGTATTGAATAGTGTGGAAATTAAAAAGAAAACAGTAGTCGCTCAGTAGTAACATACTCATTAGTATGCCTTTGCTCAGATTGGTTTTATTGAGAGTTCCAGACTGACAGCGATATGTGAGAATCTACAGTGAGTATTGGTGAGAGCACCTTTTAAGTCCATGTTAGCATAATAGGACTTATGCAATAAAAGAAACATTTTTCTTAAGGTGTAGTAAAAAGATTTATTTGATTGGTTTATTTCTGCAGGGAACAAACCATTGGTGCTTTTTATTGGTCCTTTTGGGAAGAAAAAAACTATTAGCTAAAAAAATAATATAAAAAATGAATAAAACCTGATCTTTTCTTAGTCAATTCTCACATAATATTTTCAGGAATGTCACTTTTTTTCTTTTTTAAAGAAAAAATAATAAAACACAGAAACACATAAACATCAAATTAGAACACAGAGGGAGACAAAAAATGCATTGCGGGATCATAAGATGAAATCATTAAAAAAAAGCATATATAATGAGAGACAACATTTTTTGTAATTATGTGATGATTTTTAGACAGTTTAGCGCACAAAAATAAGGCTGTAATGTGAAAAATATTCCCCTTTTTTTTAAAGAAAAAAAAAACATTTCATTATAATATATGACTATTTAGGGTGAATATGTGGTCCATTTTGAATGCTTAGCAAATATGCTAAAAAATGGCTAAATTTAATGTAATGTAGGTGAGTGAATAGACTTTTGGGCCCCAAATATTTTTGCCAAATACAATGTATTGTTGGCACTTGTTTGAAGATGACGACCCTGCGATTGTTACATCATTCCCGTTCTGTTGCTATCGATCCGGGAATACTTTTTGGCACGTAGCGGCACGTGTAGGCAAGGAAAGGAAAGCCAAAAGTCAAGCGTGTGTGGAGCTCGGATGCAATTTATAAATACGTCGGAACCTGGCTTGAATAGCGTGACGGTGAAGCAACACGTGAGCATCACTGTGAATGTAATGTGTGCGCGGGGGTGGCAAGCAGGTTGCTGCGTGGGCTCCCGCTGTGGCGTATTCCACTCGGGGCCCTGCCATTCACCAGCATTGGCTAAAGAAGCCAGGCCAAGCCGGAAGCGGGCTGTCGCTTTGGCCGAGGGAATGTGTCGTCGTGGC